>NW_010124826.1:0-8957 GCF_000699245.1 Pterocles gutturalis
TATTATATATTATATATTAAACATTGCTATTCAAAAAATGCTTTTGAGAGAATATGTCTCAGAAAGGGGACCTTTTTTCCTCCTCCTCTTGTTGACCTGTGGGTGTACAGTGAAGATATCACAAGGCGAATATGAGCTGATACACTTTGAACTCCCAAGCGCAACTGGTTGCAATCTTGGATCAGTTACTTCCTTCTCTTGGGCCTTCCTTTTAGACACAATGCTCAGTCATGTACAGACAGAACCTTATTCTGAATTCTAAATAAGCAACTGCTTGATAAATATTATACTGAAGGAAGTAACCAGCAATAAAATGAGATACGAATGTATGACTCCGTCATTAAACATGGTTAGTACTAAAACAAAATGACGGAACTAGACAAATGAGTATAACATTCCCAAGCAGGACATGCACTATGAAGAGATACCAGCTGATTTTATCTTATTTCCCCCGTACAATCTTGTAGTATGACAGTGATGTTAAATATAAAACCTTCTGCTTCTTTTGAACTTCGAAGAAAAGTAATTCTTCACATTTTCATAGATTTTCATTCACTGTCCTTGGCATTTGTTGACTCCTGTGGCTTTATCTTACCAGTGGAGTCAAAGGTATTTTCTAACAGCACCCTTCATCAGAAGGACAAGTTATTAAACACCAACAGCTATGTTTTGCTCCTGGGCTTTTCTTTCCTTCAGTATGTAATTTGCCAAAAGGTAGTTTGCTTGGCTCATCATCCCCTTTCCTCTCCCTGAAGTTGTAGGCAGAAAACAGATGCTAAGTCTCAAAGCATGGGAAGAGACTGAATGCATCACATGGGGACTCATCTCATCACAGCTCCTTTTACACTTGATATTCAAAACGCTGTCTTGGCAGACAGATAACTCTTGAGCTCCTTATAAACCAACACAGGGTCTGGAAATAGCCATATTACTGAAATCTGAATTACCTGAATGTTAATAAGCTACCTGGAGGCATTAAAACAAAAACAACAGATTTGTGGGACTTATTCAGTTGTATTTTATGATTTTACAGTGCTAAGAAAAACTCAGAGAAGAGAGAAATCTTGATTTAATAAGAAAATGTGCATCTAAACAACATCATATGTGGCAATCATTTCCTGAAATTATTTTTCTATAAACATGAAACTGTTTTCTCACCAACTATTATACATCTGCTTTGCACAGTTTTAGCTGCTTTATTTTAGTCTCTGTGTCTTAAAATCACTTTTTGTAACTATATTAAGACAAACTCTTTACTAGTTTAGATTCCACCTCTGTAATATCCTGGGAGAACTACATCTGTCTTCATTATCATTCTTCTATCCTCATCTTTCAAAAGGATTGGGTTGAATAATCTATCAATGACATAAGAAGGCAGTTTTTGACTGCACAAACCTTAGTTCAGTATCTTCACAGCAGCTGAGCATATACGGCCCTCAGCCACACACACAATCTGCACAAGTTAACACAAACAACCAAAGGCATATTAAGTGCATGGAGTAACTGATTCAGCGTAACAAATGAGTATTACAATCATGATGTCATTCATTGCAAGAGGAATCATGGCTATAGTTCGCTATTTCCCTTCCATCACAAGTATGAGAAAGCACCTGAGGAACAAAAGTTCCCTGGTTTCTGACTGCTGGTAGGGTCGCCTTCACTGTCCTACATATATTTTCCAGTTTTTGGTCTCAGAAATCACAGTAGACCTTTTATATGAAGTCTTAATGAAACAAATAATAGAAGAGATGCAATTACAATCTTATTTAAAATGAACCAAAGAAAATACTGAGAATTAAAGTAATACCTTTCAACACTCTAATAACACAGCTTTCACCGCTGTAAATATAGAACTGAAACACTTGTATGAGGCTGTTTCAACTTTTCAGAATTTTCTCTAATCCCAGGTTCTTTTCTTTCCAGTTTCAACATTTTCTGCCATGAACAAGTTATATTACCTGCTTTGGAAAATTATTTGAGGGCATTGCAGCAGAGAACAAAGCTGGAAGTCATAAATCACTGTGCGCTGGCAAAATACATTTTTTGTTCTAATAATTGGCCATATAGACAAAGCACAAAGTCCAAAGTAAGGGGAAGTTTCTATGAGCCCAAAGAAAACTACTGGAAAGACCCATAACCACCATAGCAGATGTAGTAGCTTATATTAATTATTCTTTTTCATTTTGATTCAGTTAAAATGTAGCACTTCAAAACAATTATTTAAAGAAAGGGGAACAGCTTCTGAATTGTCTGTGTTACTACTCCTCCATCCTTCCCAACTCCACTATTTTATTTAGGGTAGGTTTTTGTTTTTGTTTTTTTTTTGTCTTTTCAAAGAGAAAAAAGCATATTGCTGTCCCCTGTTTTCCCAGGAAAAACACAAGTGGAGTTATGGACTGAAAGCTGAATCTCTGTTAGCTTCATCAGAACTGGAAGAAGCAGAGGGGATATGTGAAGACAAAGTCATCATACATTCTGGTGAACTTGAGGCAAACAATGCTGGAAGAGAAGGGCTTCTCATTAGCCTTACTGATACTGCTGTCTACTACTGCTATACTCCCAGATGTACAGTGACACTGGCTTTTCTGGCCAGCAGTATGAAGATGGAGCATCATACTCATGATGTTTTAATATCTGGCAAATAATTTTCAAGAATGCTGAGCTACTAGTTGCTGCAGAGTTCAAAAGCAATTACAGGTATCAGAATCCGATCACCTCCTTTTGGTAGTGTGCCAAAAAGAACAAAAACTGTTTCCTTCTCCTTTCTTTGGGCAATGTAAGCACTGCCAACTGCATCCAAAATCTGTCAGAAGAGCACCTTTACTAGCAGCTTCTGCTTTATTAGGACATTTCTTGCACCATTAGTAGGCACTGTGTCAATAAAACAAATGGGCAATCCTAGAAAGACATAGGTCAAGCCAAGAAGACATTGTTTTTTTACATTGATGCTGGGGATTTTTTTTTATATTTTAAAAATTGTTTTGAACAAAATACTATCTAGTACCCAAAGTGAAGCCTGCAAGAAAGTCAAAGAAGTGGTAAGCTTAAACCCTCCCCCATGGAAGCTGTCCCAAGAAAGAACGTATGAAAGGAATTTAGCCAGCTTAAGTCACCAGTCTTGCTGTGAAGTTCCCAGAGAGCACCCCAAGATAAGCAGGCAATTGCTCAGAGCCCCGCAGCTCCATCCTCCCAGGCTGACGGGCTCTGACCTTGGTGCACCTCATGCCACACACAACACATCCACCTCCTGGTTCTCTGCCTCCTGCGGCAGCATTGAAGCTAAGCTCCCCATGCAACGTCGTTCTCCAAACTCTAAACTTCAGCGTGCAGTTTTCTCACTGAAATGAAGCTGTGCTCCCTCATTTCAATAAGATCTTATGGTACATAAATAAATTATACATATGAATTTATGAGTAACCTGCACATTGTAGTACTTCAAGGCATTAGAAATGATGCCACAGACGCAAAAACTGAAGTATTTTCCATAAGAAAATATACAAGACCCTACCTCACGGAAATAGTGAAATGCCTCACTTGCAAGTAAAGGATCCATTAATTATGTACTGCTACGTATCTCATGAACACTGATTTAATTTTAAATGACACATTTTAAAGCATGTGCGCTGTTCTTTGATTTGTAAGAAAACAATGGCCTTGAATATGGCTATACTCAACAATTTTCCTCACACCTAGCAAAGCGTGCTCTTCCCCAGTACCTGTGTGACACGGTGAAAGAGAGCTTCCAGCTGAACCACACTAACTCGTTTTGCCTAATGACCACGAGATCTTCCAGATTTCCTCACAGCCTGGCACACATTGCCAGTTCTTAAACTTGTTGATAAACCGTTTCTAAGAAAAGGTCACAGTCAGTATCAAACCAGACACTAGGGAACAAGAACAGCTACAGATGGAAGGGAGACTGAACAGAAAGAAGGCTTTTGTTACAGGGCAGGGGATCCTGAGACAGTGCTGCTGAGAGAAACGCTAGCGAGCAGCAGGTCAGACTCGTCTAAGAAATACATAGTCTTAGCTTTACAGTTGGTTTACAAAATTAAAGCAAAATGATTCAGTTTAAGTTCCAAAACTTCAGAATATAAACAAGTGGGCGTGAAGAAGATTGTTTCAAATCAAGTATTATATTTTATTTCACATATAAAGCTTTCTAAGGTTAATGAAAAAATGAAAATGGCAAAGATAATTTAAAACTTCAGCTTTATATTTTACACTTCTATGTGGGTTCTTTTTTAAAAAGAAAAGTAATACTTTTCTAACTAAACATTGATGGAACTTCATGTAAATTTACAATTAAAATTATATCTGTCATTATACAAAATAAATGTCTTTTTTTAAAAAAAATATTTTAGTATCAAACTGTTTGCTTGGCTCCAAGGCTGGGCTCCTTCTCTGAGGGAAAAATGAGAAATTGCTACCAAATGAATTGCAAAATAGCATTCAAAGCTTTTTCCATTTTTCTTTACCAGCAAATGATATTGCAAGTTGTTTGCTTCCTTCTGTAAGTTGATTCATTCTCTGTGATCTCTTTATTATTTCTGTAATTTTCCTTGACTCCTACTCCCATTGTGGCTGAAAATCACATTCTTACAATTTATTTTCATTGATTAGGGACTTTTTCTGATGAAAATTCCTTTTTGCTTCTTTGATAGGTCAGAGTATATAATGGGTGAGCACAGAACAAAGCATCGCAAAGAAATTCTCAAACCATACTACTGTGTCAGGGGAGTGACTAGCACAAGATCTGATACACTAGGCCAAAGGAAATATTTCAGAATAAAGCTTTATTAATCAGCACACTGGAGATATGTATTATGTCTGCACTGATCCAGGAATTACGAAAGTTGGAAATCTGGTTTGTGCATTGGAAAGCAGTGCCTTACTAGAAATCATAGGTGGTCAGAGAAAATTAAACCTGATTAATATCCGAACTAAGACCTATCTAAATTAAGACAAAGCTTACTAATTGAAAACTTTTGTAGAGTCAAATGGTGTCAGAAAACATACTGACTGGCAAGGTGAGCAACAGATTACCAAGAATTCACCTCAGACAGCTGGAAGTCACCAGAACACTGAGAAGATGTGACTTCTTGATGATGCAATGCATGGCTCCCTCTGAAGTCAGCTTCAAGGACAAGTCATGATGGTAATAGTTGAGATCTGTCCAACCCAACGGTCAAACCACCCAGCAGAAGAATGCAAGAGGGCGAAGCTGACCTCTTGGAACCCAGTTCTGAAACACTGCTGAACATGACTGCAGTCCAAAAGTCTGTATTAACTTACAACAGGACTTCACAATGCTTAGAGATCTAACTTATTGCCTAAAGATGCTGAAAGTAAGCAGTGCAATTACATGGGAATACACTTGTATTACACTTGGAAATTTAATTCTTCCTGCTGGGTTACTGTACTAACTAAACAATAAAAATTTATATAACACATACATACCACACAGCACACCCACATGTGGCCCACTAAATTAAAGCAAATTTAAGTTACTTACTGGTCTGAAAGTATTTACTCATTTTGCAAATACCAACAAAAAAAGTATTGTCCAATTAAAAGACTGTATCCCACATAGCTGGCATATATTTTCTTATATTACTTTACGATTCAGTATTAACTAAGATATTGTGTTTGTGGCATCATGAAACCGGTAATAACCCATGCTGTTATCTCACTACTTATTGTACACTGTGCTCAGATTTAAGAATTTCTTTTTAAACTAAGTCAAGATGGAAAGAGTCACTTCCTGTATATGCAGGATCCGTTTCATGGCTGAGACATTCAGATTGCACTTGGTTCCTGCGGGGCATTCTAAACTTGTTCCCGTCATTGCCATGTACAAATACATGAACTAACTCTAAAGGAGAGTTTGGGCCACAGCAGGATAATTTTGCTGGGACACCACCCATGTCCGAAGGTAACTCAGGCAATCTTCAAAAATCATGGTGTCTTCCTCCAGTAGTGGCAATATTGTTTTGCTGATTATATTAATATTACTCTGCTTATTAAACTACACAAAATGCTTTTAAAAAAACCCAGAATACACTCTTACAAAGTAACCTGATTCTGTGGCATCACTTTTATATTTATTGTTAGAACATTTTATTTATTGGGTACTGCCCAACGTGTAGAAATGGTCAGTGCTTGCCCCAAATATCCCTGAAAATTTAGTTCAATTGCTGACGGACTAGATTAGTAAACTTGCCTAGAAAAGCCATGCCTTTCAGCTTAATAGAACAAAGGATTCATGAGAGAACTGAGGGAACTAGAAGGGCATCCATCTTCTACCGTAACGAAGTAGGAGGAGAGGGTCATAGAGCAACCCCGTGAGCTCCCTTACACAGGAATATCCACAGCGAGAGCAGATGGGCGGCTGAACAGGATTTCAGTGAGGGCAGGAAGAGAGAGACCACCTTCCCTCAAAGACCTTGCAAACCCTTCCTGACCCTTCCTCAGAAAGATCTGGTTGCTCTACAGAGAGATAGTGGCATTAGCTACTCCAAATTTTTACAACAAAATACTATTCTGCCCTGAGATCTGCTAGGTTTTCTGATTTTCCAAACTTTCCAATTTCTTGCTGGCCGAAAATCTCTTGACAATGTTAGGCCTTTTAAATATCACATGCAGCATACAAAACCCTTCTGTGTCAGCATTTACAGAGCTACAGGAGAATTTGTTTCTTCCTTTTTTCCCCCCTCAAAAAAAAAAAAAAAAAGCCTTAAAAAAAAATCTTCTGAAATAACAGATCATTGACTTTCTAGAAACTATTACTATTAATTTAGCTCCTTTGTTCCTCAGTTTACCTCTTGTTTTTAGTAAATATAGGTCACTGACAGTGAAATCTTAAGGTATTATTTAAGCAAACATATTGAAAAACACATGGCCCTGAGAGAATCACCCCACATTTCTATCATGGTAAAGATGTTAACTAGAAAAACTAAACAAGCTACAATTAAAAAAACAAAACAAAACAAAAAACCAAAAACCAAAACCCCCACACCACTAAGCCTTCAGGTCCAGAGACAATTTTCAGTGGATGATTTGAAGAAGTTAACTTGATCCAACCTCCTTAATAACCAGATGTTCAAAATCATCAAAAATATATCTTTCGCTGAAACAATTTCTCTGTTCCAAAGCGTTCTGTTTCTAAGAGTATTTACATAACAATATGTGACATCTGAAATGCTTAAGGCCACCAACCATGGCAGTACAAATTACAGTCATTTTTCAACACTCCGTGCAAGGTGCACCTCTCCCAGCGCTGGGACGGGTTGCATGCCGCGTTGCTGGATGCGGTGAGGCGCGTTCAGCATGCACCACGCTCACAAACAGTTCACAGCCTTTGGAGACTCATGCTAACAGGTAAAAGAAGTTGATCCCTTACCCGCCGTAGGCTGGAATTGGAGGGGGGGGTGCTGCTGCACGAAACGTGTTGTACACCGTGCGACCTCGGCCTCGGAGATGTGCACCTCGGTACGCAGCAGCTGCAGTGGCGGCAGGGTAGGGGAATCCTGGCACTGCGGAGAAAAGGAGAGAATGGAAAACATTCAGATTAAACCAAGGGTAATGCAGCAGAATGTTTGTGCTTATATTAAAGCTTGCCTACAACTGGATGAGGGAATTGCCAAATAGAGAAATTATCAGTGTTTTAACCAGACGTCTCATCGTTTTACACCAAATCTTTGTGTGCAAGCAGGAGACAGCACACTGGGAATTTACATGGCAGCGTCATAGGTGGCTCAGATTCTCTTAGAAGACATTAGTTATTAAAAATAACATTGATTGTTTTAGCCAACATTGCTACCAGAAGACTCCTGAGGTCCACGTCACCCAGTTCAGGCTAAAATTTGTAATGCCAGAGAGCCTTCCACCACATCATTGGACCTAGCTTCAAAAGTCAGCCCTGCCTTGAGTGGAGGCGAGCTGTTAGACCAGGTGACCTCCAGTGATCTAAATCATCCAGTGGTTTTACCGATCTAACAGTTTTCTTTTGTTTGAAAGTTGATTATTAACCGGGTCTTAATAGTGTACCAAGGGAGAGAAAGACAGCAAGAGTTTTCTCAGATTTTAGGGGTGTATTTTGTTCATAACAGTACCTGCTATTCCTTCAAAGGCAAGGGTTGCATAGTTTGGAAATATTTATACAAACTCAGATAATATTCAGACCCAATAGAAACATTTAGACATATAAAAAATAAATTAACTCAGATATTTTTATATTGTAATTGCAACTAAGTGTAAACATTAACTACCATTCCATGAGAGACTTAAAATAGTTTAATCAGAAATTGAACAGTAATACAGTACTACTTAGAGGGGTTTTTTTCCTGTAAAATGTCTGCAAAACTTCTCTCTTCATAAACTTTTTAATTCAAAAACAAAAAGGAAAATTTCTACTTTACTTTCTCTGCCATTTTTTTAACCACTGCTTCATTATTTCAGTTCTCCTTTGTACACAGGTTTCTGGCCAGTGCTAGAACAGGTATCTTTGAAATTAATTCATCAGTGAGACAGAGAAAATCAAATCCAGCTCTGTTGGCACTCAGGTTACTTCAGTTGTGTTTCACTGTGTTGAATTTTTTTCAGTATGTAAATAAAGAGATAAAAGAAATAAATATTGCTTAGCAAAGCCCTAATAGGCAGCAAGAAAATGAAGTAATGACATATAAAACGTCATACATTACAAGTCCGAAATACAAATTTATTTCAATCCACATTTGTCTTTCATCTGTTTTAGCATTCATTTTTTTAAAGAAGCCTGGAATTTGAAAAACAAAAATTCACAACTTGTAGATGTTGCTCGCTGAACACAGGAAAGAAAATACTGTAATTATGGGGACTTCTCCACTACTGCCTTACTACTACTAGGTCCTTCTCACTGACAAAAAGGCTGTACAGTAATTCTGCAAAGATATACATGTCTGTGATACAACATGAAA
>NW_010124827.1:0-17097 GCF_000699245.1 Pterocles gutturalis
CCCCCAGACAAGGGCAAACCCATCACAATGACACAGATATGTAGACAAAATGAGACAGCCTGAGAAATAAAAAAGCTTCCATTGGAACTGAAAGGAAATATTGTAATTTATTTTCAATTGTCTTAAGCTTAATTTAGAAGCTGTTTCATTTCAGCCAGTTACAGATGCATGTTTAACTTCTACATCACAGCCAAAATTATTATGATCACAAATATAGCAGTGATTGCTGCAAACAGTAAGATTTTTATACTTGTTTGAGATGCCATCTCATCCCAATTCCTGCTAATATACTTATATAAATCACTGTACATAGAGACAGAGAGGACAGGGGAGTTGCTGTTTGTTTGTTGTTGTTTGGTTTTGAGGGAAAGACAACCAACATGCTCTGTTTTCCCTCCCTTTGCTCCCACCAGGTTGTGGTTCACAAACCCTATAGAAGATCTCTGTTTACAGACATGGCACACACAGCCCCATGCAGCTTTGTGGAAAGGATGTACATTTTAGGTGTCCTGCTGTTCTATGGGTATCATCTACCCTCTTAACGTTGTCTGTTCCTGTGGGATCAGAGGCCTGCACACACAGAAGTTTCATATTTAAATTACACTTATTGCTGGTTAAAGTTAAGAGGAAAAATAACAAGCTCAGCACACTTCATCAAAGATATGGTTAAACAAATCTTTAGCAATGAGATCTTACATATATAAGCAACTGAATATGCTGTGCTCATCTAACACCTACATACCAGTTGCAGATAGTTCAGGAGGTCTTCCACAGGTTTTTAAAGCTAATTCTGCTGGGGACGATCCAGCATGCAGCCTTCCCTGGTGAGATGCTCCTTCTACAAATCTGACCTCTTGCTTTGCTTTCCTTTATTTAATCTTTATGAACACAAGGGAATTCAAATGGAAAAGCAAAGATTGTCCACGGATTTCACATGTAAACCTGGTGTTTTGAAGACAGTTTCAAGAACTACTTTACTTAGACTCACAGACTCACTGCATGGTTGATGGGGAAGGGAACTCTGGAGATCATCTGGTCTAATCCCCTGCTCCAGTAGGGCCACCTAGAGCCCTTTGTCCAAGACTATATACTTCTTCCCTAACTTAATGTTGCTTTAAAAGACTCTTAAAGGAACCTTATCTATTTGAGACTCTTGGGGGTAAAGTAGGTCTCTAAAGTGCATGCTTTTCTTGTCTCCATTTGCTTCTACAGTCAGTGAGTTTCAGACATCACCTGTAAAAGAATCTTCCACAAACTACATAAAACAGAAGTTCCTTAGCTCTCATCCCCCAGCTTGCACAATTTAAAATTAGACTTTTTTAGTATTTTCATAATAGCTCTCAATATAGGTATTAGAGAAAAAGACTAGCTATACAAATTTCTGGTGGTCCCTTAGTTCAAGTTATGGTGAACAGATTATGAAAGATGTACTGTGACATACTAACAGGGAATTAACTTGGGGACTCATGTGCTTATGTTTCCTTCTTATGTCACAGTTAAGAATTGTCTGTCAGACCATTTGTTCACTCGGAGGGAGTTTTAAAATATATATATATTAACTAAATGCTTCCACTAACATTTGCAGAAAGGCAGAACTTCTAGATTAGCCATGAGGACCACATTCTGCTCTTATCTGTTTCAATGTAAGAAGCTGCCTGGTTTGTAAAAGCTGACACTTGTACAGCTGCCCGTTTCATGCCACACTGCACTGAGGCAAAAGCCTTCTCATAACTATCATAGAAGAAAACCTCCTTTCTGAAAACAGATCCCAAACCTGAAAATGAGAAAGAATTTGGCTCTAAACTTCATTAGGATGCATTTCAGCATGGAAGGTGACCCAAGCTCAGTAATGCAAATTTAAACCTAACTATCCTGGGCAAACAACAAGCAGCAAGACTTAGCCTGCTTCCTATGGGCTCTTACAGTCTCACCATTTCTGATAACTTGGAATCTGTAGGCTAATTGTGACCAAATTTGACTGAAGGATAAAGATTGCAAAGGTGATTAATCTCTCCTACCAGTTCTGTGAAAACAGACAGCCAGGGGTAGATATCTTGATATTAAATTTACAAAAAAAACCCAGCAAGAATACCAATTTTCCATTTAAAAAAGTAATATGCAATTATTTGGTGAAAACAGATGGGCTTACACCTCAGAAGAACACAAAAACCAAACTACAAACTGCACTGCCGGGGCACCAGTTCTGTATTAGTACCAGTACGTTCAGCTGCAGGCCACAACATGTCCTTCCTAATAACAAAGTGGTTAGCAGAAGAGGTTGTGGTCATGGATAGGTTAAACCCACAAAACAGAAGTGTAACTACTATGGTTACTAGAGCAGAAATAGAACAGGGATTGAAAAAGAGGTTCAAAAATTACTATCTTCTTCATTAGCAACAATCTACTGAGGTTGCTTGCATTCTTGCATTGCTTACTGGGAGCCCAGTAGTCTAAAATCCTGACGGGATGTGACCCTCCCAGTCATACTCATCTTCATCATCATGTCACCAGCTGTCAGCTTCCTAAAAAAGTCAAGTTTGCATTCATTGAAGGAATAAGGCTTTCATTATTAGGAAAAAATTTGGAGGAATACATTTTATTTTGGATACCTAACTTTAAATTTCAGAGTTATTAATACCTTTTTTTTGGCTGAGTTCTGACAAAGGCTAGAAAGAAGGCCATGGAAGAGTTCTCTGAAGGCCTCTACACCCTTACGTATGGGGAAGAAGACAGACAGAGCTTTCAGACCTCGATGAACCCCATGTACAGGAGGACCCATGTTACATTGTTCCTTACCACCACTCACTAGGCTCATCTAAATGGCAACCTGTGGGCCAGATGCTGCTCCTCCTGCGAAGGGGATGAAGAATAGCTGTTGAAGGACTGTGACATGCCAAAGCAACGAAATGCTTTGTCCTGCCTTTAGGCCCAAGCTGCTGCATGGGTAAAGGCAGGATTCAGAGTCACCACCATCTCATAAACTACATCTGCAAACAAGACTCTACCTCTTGCAGCTGTAGCAGCTGGATCACCCTGACAGCACTGCATTGGCAGGGCACAGGACAGCTAATTCTGTGTGCTCCCTAAGTGAACTGGGTGCAGAGCAACAGGGGATCAGTGGTTTGCTTTGCATGATTTTGCTTCTTTTCCCCTTATTAAAAAGCACTAGCCGAAACCTACTCTTAGTGAGAAGGGTCTTTAATCAAAGAAGGGTCCATTGCATAAGAGCTCAATGCTGCAACAAAAGATGCACAAACCAGTGAGCCATCCAATGATTTAGTTTTGGAAATTTCCACCACTGCCTACACAAACAAAGCTAAAGGTCTGTGACAGCTGCTTGTGTTTCGATTATCTCTTTCAGGATCTCAAAGTTCAAAACCACATTCTGGAGAAGCAACTGGCAGAAGGAAATTATTTCTAACAGCCCATCCAACAGAACAGGCCCCATTATTATTATTATTAATTACTCATATTGCAATAGAACCTAATTGTCCCAGCCAAGAATAGAGGCTCACTGTGTTCCACTCAATACAAACAGACAGGCAACGGCAGGCCTTGCCCCACAGAGCTCACTCTCTACAGACTCCCAGTTCAAGCTTCACATTAACCATTGCCAGCTCTGCAAGAAGCCTGATTTAGCACTCAACACATCCTGTGAGATTTTAGCCAGCCCGAGCTCCCAAAGAATGGCAAAAGTCATGCCTCACAGATATTTAAATGAAGATTTCCCACATATTCTCATTATAAAGGGCATCCCACATGCCAGAGTTCAATAAAGTAAAGCGTGTCATTTAACTTTTCCCCACGCAGCAATGGGAACAAAGGGTACTTTGTGGGGTGAGACTACCCAGAGTCGGTGGGCGAAGAGAGGCGAGATGCATTCTTCGCAGAGAGAGGCAGCTGGAATTTCGTCTCCCCCCGCAATGAGCAACTAGATGTGGGGAAGAGGAAAGAAAAATGAAGCGTTTCAACCAGCTGTCGGGATTAGTAAATGCTGATATGAAAAATCTCAGTCACAGCAGAGAAGGGATGAGTGGGAAGGAGTAGGAAGACTATTACAAATACTGGGATGGCAGCCAGGAGCGGCCAGCTTCCGGAGGGGGAGAGGGCAGAGCAGAAAGGGCAGCTGGGGGTGAGAGATGGCGAGGTACTCCGGAATCCCAGGTATTTTCCATGTGCTCTGAGATCACCAGAGTATGTAGGAGAGGGACCACAAAAGGACAATAAGAAGGGGGCAGTTCCACAGGGGGCAGGATGCGGGCGAAGAGCTACTGATGGTGCCTAATGACAAGGGCTTCACCACTGAAAC
Organism: Pterocles gutturalis; assembly: GCF_000699245.1. Taxonomy (NCBI): domain Eukaryota; kingdom Metazoa; phylum Chordata; class Aves; order Pterocliformes; family Pteroclidae; genus Pterocles; species Pterocles gutturalis. The sequence goes on from NW_010124827.1 coordinate 4,310, forward strand.
GCTGCCAAATAATGAATTAAGAAACAGAAGAGGTTTCCGTAAGGTTTTAATCCTCATTTTTCCAGAATTTTTGATCATGTTACAGTAGCAAAACTACCAGCAACACCATTCCTAAATGGCCTTACTGGTCACACTGGCACCAGCGGGAGGTACTGCCAGTGCACACTGGTCAGTGAGTACAGGGCAGTTGACTGCTTTGGCTTTCTGGTTGACCAGCTTTTTAAAATGGAAGGATCTTTGGACGATAAATGATTGGACTAGATCTGAGAAAAATCTGTGTTTTCTTGGTGATTTAGCCACAGATTTCCTATGGAACTGTGCCTGGACAACCTATCCCTCCACAGCTCCCGGGCATCCATTGCTCATCTGTAAATTCCCCTTATTATTCCTTAATAGCAAATCCCTGACAAGGTTGTTTATTGCCACTGTAAAATATCTCAGCTTTTATTTACATGCCTGAAACTCATTGGGCCAGGAATCACAGAATCCCCAGGTAGTACTGTCATACAATAAATGACAATTTGTCCCACTTTGCTGAGACCTAGGGGGCAAAACAGCAGCTCATGAAACAAGCAATATTTGGATTTTTGTTTCTGCTTTAGCAGTCTGTTCTTTCACAGGGTCACAAAGAACTAGACCTGTTTACTAACAAAATCACTTTTTAATAACTACAAACTGTTTTATGCTGATGCATGTTTTTATTACTACTATATACATGTGACACCTGTCAGACACATGCCATCAGTGGTTACTCTAGTGAATTTTATTTCACCGTAGGCTCTTTCCTCTAAAGACCCCAACCAATGTCAATGACTGTTGAGGCTGGATGCGGTACCCATCCCTCTGGCAGCAGCCAAGGTCATGCTGACTCACTCCCTCTGGCTTTTCCCCTGCATCCACCCAGTGCCAGTGCTCCGGTAAGTGCTTGATTATTCACAATGCTGTCACTTGCAAAGCTGCAATTCCTTTCTCCACAGACAGCACAAAGCATTGGACTGCAAGCTGCTAAAAATGTTGCTTATCAGATTTTGGATTCCTTCTAAAGCAGTAGATTACTTTCTGCTAAAAAAAGATAAGTGATAAAAGACTTGAAATAAAGGTGTCTCAGTCTTAACCTGAGAGTTTTCCTAAGGGAACAGCTCAGCTGAGGAACCTGGCAGAAGAAGAGTCTCTGCCATAGGTTTTGGGGCAGAATTCAGGTTCTCCTTTTCCATACTCACTTCTTCAGTGTGGAATAATTAACAAGTGGATCCTTGGGTAGTAGCAAGAGAGCAGCAGCTGTTGGTACACAGCCCAGCTTCAGCTGTGGGTGCTCAACTCAAGTTCTCACTGGTTAAAAACCCGGGGCCCCCATTTCAAGAAGAATCTTGCAAATAAGGCATCTTCACAGAATAGAAAGAGTACACAGCATGGTCTTTAACTGCAACTCTTCCTGTTATACCCAGGAGGAGGGTTATGTATATCTAAACAAGGCTTATAGGCACAGTTTAGTTTCTTCTCATCAGTCTAAGCTGCTACAAAAGCAAATTCAACAGCTGTAAAACATAGGCATGACTCTAAATGTCTCTAACCTCAGCCCAAGGAACAGTGACAAAAGTACTTTTCAAATTCCAAGTGCCAAAGCTATACTCAAGGCATCACTGCATTTTCTGTTCTTGAATGAATTTCTCTCCACAAGCAAGAAGAAAGAAAATACTTGAAATCACAAACCATGAAACAGTATTAGGTAGATTACAGCAAAAATGTTTAAAGTCAGGACCCTAAACGTATATCTCAAAATCTACATATAGTCACCCAGACAAGTGTGATCTGTAATTTCAAAGTAGTGGGCAAAAATAAGTCATATAGGTTTCAATACAAGGTTGCATGGCCCACTTAATAAAGCAAATCCAATGTTTTCCATGATAACTCAAATACAGACTTTAAGGTCCAAATTTCCAGGTATCTAAATTTGATAATCCAGTTCTATCACTTTCATATGGATTTTATTGTAGGAATAGTAAGCATCTAAGAATATATAGTGTCATTTGAACTTCAAATTCAGCATATTCGGAAAAAAATGTTATTACTCAACTCTGTTGTTCCAGATTTGCTCCTATTTTTACACAGCTGAGCTTACAGCATGTTAAGTGAAAGTTTTGTTATTATCAGATGGCAACCATCAGCCCTTAACTGGCAGAAAAAATAAAAACTTACCTAATGCCCAAGAAATGGAATTACCTAATGCCCAAAGTACTGCACTCCTAACAAATGTCATGTGCCTCCATCTCCCATATTAGTACACATACACAACTATATGCCATCTAACTACTGTTGCTCTTTGTGTAGCTATATATCATACACTTCATTTCACAGAGGAATCCTTCTTAATGTATCCTTACATTTTACTTAAAAATTTGTCACCAAGCACCCACATTTATGACTGAGATTTTACAGATTAGTAATTGATGTAGTGCATATTTTTAGTTTACAGCAGATGGAAGGTACGTGTCACCTGAAAACTCTTTCCTTCAGGTTTCTGCTGGGTTTTGTGGGGGGTTTTTTTGTTTGTTTTGGGTTTTTTTGTTTTGGTTTTTTACCTTGCCCTTACACATTTGGAGCTAGCCAAGTGCACACACATGATCAGTTACTGGAGCTCAGCTGAGTTACTACAATTCATTAAGCTGCAAGAATAAGACCACATGTCTGTGACCCATTTATGGCAGCTCTCCCTTCTTTGGTGGGAAGAAATCTGAATTCGAAAAAACATTTTATCACTGACATCTTGATCACAGTGCTGCTTGCCAGCAGGTGGTGGACACATATTCAACAACTGAAGCATTGCCGCCTTTTACCTTTGACTTAGCCACCTAACCAGGACTTCAGCATTGGTCTTCAAGTCATACCTGCTATAAATTACTCTGAGGTGCAATCCTGAATATAGGGTATATTGTTAGAGAAAGCATTCTTCACACGAGATGCTTAAATAAAACCTTTCCTAACTGTTTGTACGTGGGAACCACATGCCGTTATCAAGGAAGGAAAAGACTGAATGCAAATGTTCCCCTCAACTTAACTCAGATGAGCTCTACATGTTTGCCATTGCTGTGCAGACACCTGGAATTATCCAGAACAGTGCAACCTTTTAATGCCTTGTCAAAACTCTGTGAGGTATTCAGAGCATGAGAAAAACTTTTCCCACTCACCTAAAAAAAAAACAAAACCAACTTGTCTTTATTAATACTATACGAACTACAAGCTATTGAGAGCACATTTTTAATAAGAGGAATCAGAGATTCAAGTTCGACAATAGTTGTTAATTTTCCTGGATTAGCCATCCAATTGAGAACCAGAGGCTATGCCTACACAGACAGTTTAACCCAGTTGTGAACTCCCCATATACCCCCATATCAAATGCTCTAGAGCTCTTAAAACTTGAATGCCAAAAGGTTGAGAGGTCTGCCTTGCTGGAAATACGGGGCCAGGATTCAGTGCAGTTTGGCATCTTGCATCTTGCCTCGTGGAGGTGAGTACACAAGACTCCAGTCCTAAGCAAGGCTAAATCCAAATCATGCTGTGTTCATGTTTGGCCAACAGCCAAGCTTTTATAAATGAATTATTTCACCAAGCCACCTGTTCCTTTTGCCTGACCTAAATCATTATCTTTACTCTTAGAGGCTTGCTGATCCTTTTCCATCTTCCTATCTGAGCTTTACAAGTACTAGGACCTGTGTTTCCTCCTCCAAGTATCCAAAGCAGCAGTTAAAACTGCAACTGTTAACAAATTCTAGCTTCCCTCCATGGATGTAGCCATTCGTCAGTGATTACAAACAGTACTTCACCATTCATTCTCAGTATAATGACATTTAAATCCATACAGAGTGACTAGAGGAACCAAGGAAAGGCGGATAAACTTCCCAGAGCACATACTGCATCATGGCATTGCTCCTGCTAACTGTGCGTCATCTGTGAGCTCTGAGAGATTACAAAATTAAAAACAAACAAACACAGACAAAAAAGAGCGGGAAGGAAAGATGAAGTTTATATAATTGAGTTGAAATGTCCCCAGAAGTGCTTGACTGAAGTGAAAGGTGACAAATGCTGGTACCTGAGGACTTCTTTTATGCTTCTGGCTTAAGCACAGTGTTGTATATATTGCTGCTAGCACTGGGAAACTACTTGTGGTGTAGACGGGTTTAACACTGCCGTACAGCGCAGAGCGAAATGAGGTGTGATTGAGGCGTGAGAGGGCGATGGAGAGGGTAGAGCACAACTGTGTGGACAATGGGCCCCACTCCCAGCACTGATCACAAGGACCGAGTGCATTAGCTAACCTCACTGGGCATCAATTTTCCTGTCTGGGGTTAAATAAATACACAACCCCAGAAACCAAATAATGATTTTTTAAAAGAGGTTTGCTTTTTTGCAAAACCTTATGGAAAAGTATATTCTTCTTGTGCACACACTCAGCCAACCTGATTTTAAATCTGCCTTAAATGTTTTGTTTCTAAGGATAATTGTAATGGTGAGGCTGCTACAAAGCAGAGCTGACAAGTCCTCTTCTGTTTCATTTTCAGGGTTAAACATGTTAAAACAACATTTTCAAGTATTTCTAGGATTCCCTCATGCCATTACAATATCTGAGTACAGTATGGAATATTTAGTCTGCCACAAATGGGTAGATTTCTACAGAGCAGCAAATCAACAGTAATTACGATGTAGGGCAAAAACTGGAAAAAAAAAAAGATTAAAAAGTACATAAACCCTCATGGACAGGAGATGAATGCTGTACAAGAATGAGAGGCAGAAAATGAAAGGCTGAAGGCAGAGAGGAAGGAACCAGAAGAGAGATGCAGAAAATGGGAGTGGATCAATTTTTGTCTCAGTGAAAGCCTTTTGGTGTTCATAATAGTCTTCATAGGCCTGTCCCAAAACCATAGATTTAGGACAGTGGCCTGCTTTTTCCTTTTAAGTTAATTAAACTTTGATAGTGAAAGAAATTCAGAAGCACAAATAACCATAATCCCAAAATTATTTTTTAATACTACCCTCTGCAGAGAAGCAGAGTTCCCAATAAAACACTAATCTGCAATCTAGCTTAATTTTTTCCTGCTTATTTCAGTTTTAGGCACCTGCCGTTGCTGAGATATGTTTTTCACCTTCTGACTAGTCCCAACTAATTCCATTCATAGTTGGTCTGTACTCATAGATTGCTTTCATAGTACAGGATGAAAAATTGCTGGTTTCTCCTCATAATCATCTGCTCCTAGTGATGCAAGTGGGTAAAGGGACAAAAGGCACATTCATGTCTCTACAGGCCATATCGAATCCTCTAAATTAGGAAAATACCCTCTCTCTTCCCCCATGAAACAGAGTGTTGTTGAATTCACAAGGAAATGAGGAAAGAAGAGGGCTATGAAAGTCACACCATAAATGTTAGGACAGTTCAGCAGACATGAATGCATGTTTTTCAGTCTCTGCCATTATAAATTAAAATCTTCCAAAAGAAAAAAATGTACAGTACAGTACAGAATTGTACTGAATTAAACATTATCCCCTCAGGTATCAGACACATATGGAAGGGAAATCCATAGCAAAGGCAACTGTGCAGCAAAGCCCTGCAATGTAGCAGAGCCATGAGGGAGGCAGAAACAAGCGATGAATAAAATTTTATTCCTGTTGTCTATAAGCTGAACAAAACACCAATGTGAAGGCGTGGTAGAAAACAAGGTGCTGAAGAACAAACATATTTGAACTCATTTGAAAAACTGAGAAGTTGTTCAAGAAGAAAGTTCTTTTTCTGGAAGACCTCAATACAACCAGAAAAACATGATCTTGCATGTATTTTCCTCCAACTGACAATTGCATAAGGTACATAAAAGCTGCCCAAGTATAAATTTACTCTATATATCTGACTTTGAGAATGCTCCTCATTCTACCATGATGAATGGTCACAAATTACTGTTTTATGCCAAATCTTATTTTTTCCACCATTGTTTTGCCCCTATTGCACTTTCCATAAAGCCAGGTGTTCGATCTGACTGCTGTTGTGCATACAGACTGAAACTAAATCTACAATGCAATACAGAAGGGAAGGAAAAATATTTCACCTAAAGGAAGGTGAAAAGACAGTAGCAAATTAATTTTTTAATCCATTACAAAAGGCCTAATTCCGAACAGATGCAGACCTTTAGATTAAAATCTCTTCAGTGAGCCTTAATTTTACATTCTCAGGCCTTAGACAGGAAGAGCTTCACAATAATAATGCTTGTCTCACCCATTAACACTTTAATCGGTCATTTTGTATTTGGTACTAATCAGATATTTACTAGAAAACCTATGGAAAATTAACTTTTCCATAACATAAAATCCAGTTGCATCTTCTCAGAGGAATTCAACCCAGGAGACTGATTCAATCAGAATCCCTCAATTAGAGAGAGATTTCTTAGGTTTCTTAGATTAAAGAGTGAAAGTAAGAAAATAATTTAACTGTGAGGAGAAAACAAACTGAACTCTATTTAGATTTGTTTTAGAAGCATGTGAGCCCCCAGCATCTAAAGATGACTATCATTGTTTAAGGATTGGCTATTGTAGGAGGTCTAAAATCACATGTTTATCTGTACTGGCTCATAAGAATACAATGCAATTACTGAGAGCAACTGGCAATACAGGTCCCTGAGGAAAAAAAAAAAAAAAAAAAAAGGTTCATCTACATTTGTCTTTGCATGCTGCCCAAGCTCCAACATTAGCCCTAATTTCCCCTAAGATGATTTCAGCTGCTTATGTTTTCTGTAGGCTAATGCACAGGATTCATTTCCTCTTAGAGGAAGCAATCCTGCCATAATTTGATGAGCATCTCTTTTAACATCAGTATCTGTTTAAGCGGTTCATCCCGTCCCCCTCTTCCCTCAGCATTCCTATCCTCATGCTGACTTTTTGGCAATACAGGTAAAATGGTACAAATTCTGAAACAGATCATGTAACCAGTCTGGGTTACAGATAGCATACACCCCCTCCTCAGTTATTTTTGGCTGAGGTCAGTTTTCTACCCTAGTGTGACCGTATAAACAGTTGCACAACTGAGAGCCACAACAGGGGCAGGAACGACAGAGGAAGATACAGGGTTGTCTTGCTCAGACATGAGCACATCAGACAACACCCTTACTAACCTCAGGTCAATGCAAGCTTAATGACAAGTAACAGAAAATGAAATTCAAGCCTGCAGTGAGGCTATGGCACTGCTAATGGTCACTGTTTCCAGGCAGTATGCTGTTATGTGTTGGGTAACTCACAGGAAGATGCTACTGGAATTTAACTAGGCACAGTGGGCACCCTCAGAGACCTTGCAGCGTTCAAGGTCCCTTGCTGTCTACCTCCTTTCCTCTCTAATCCAACCCCCTGCTCACAGCAAGGTCAGCTCTGAGCTCAGACTAAGTTCCTTAGGGCTGTATCCCATTGGGGCTTGAAAGCTCCCTTGGAAGAAAACTTCACAACCTCTTTAGGTAACCTGTGGCACTGCATGTCCTCATGGGGAAACAATTCTTCCTTAAATCCATCCAGTCTGAACCTGTCTAGTTTCAATTTATGTCAGTTGTCTCTTGTCCTCCCACCATTCACTGCTGTGAAGAGAGCTTTGTTCTGTCTTCTCAATAACTTCTGTGTAGGTATGGGCAGGCTGCTCCTTGGTCCCCCACAGCCTTCTCTTTTCCAGGCTGAACAAGCTCAGCCCCCTCAGCTTCTCCTCACAGGGTAAGTGCTTCAGCTCTTGATCATCTTGGTGGTCCTCTGTTGAACTTGGTCCAGTTAATCCATGTCTTCCTTGTATTGGGGGTCCCAAAACTGGATGCCATTTTCTAGATGGGGTCTGACAAGTGCAAATTCAAAAGTGACAATTGCTTCTCTCAACATACTGGCTATGCTCCTGCTAATACAGTCTGGGATACTGCTAGCCTTTGCAGTGCCAGAGCACACTGCTGGGCCATGCTCCGCTCACTGACCTCTAGGATCCCTAAATCCTTTTCCACAAACCTGCTTCCCAGCCAGTCAGTCCCCAGCCTGTAGCAGCTAAATGAAAGCTTTGCAAGCTGCTCGTTGATTTTGCTAAGGCATTCCTTGTAAGCGTTCTTCCCAAAATGAACTGCTCAGAGCATGCTCAGACTTTTTTTTTTGTTGCAGACCTATGCTTACGAGGAAAGCACAGAGTGTTCTGGATCCAGCTGCTGTGCAAGCCCCTGCATAACGGCTGGATCACTGAACTTCTTAATATTGCCTTCAACATGCTCTTTTCTGCGTGTAACCGTTTCCCATACTGCTCAGCTCTCTTCTCCTAACCAGGCCAGATGTGCAAAGGAACTTGTTAAAAACTCTCCCATTAGTGGTGTATGCCTTAGAGACAGAGGGAGTGTTGGCTGGGCTCTGGAGGAGACAACACTGCAGCGAGCGTCTGAGTGCGGTCTCTCCAGCACACTCACCCTTGCCCTGTCCTCAGCTTTGAGCTGGGTGCTAGGCAGCAGAGCCTTTCTGAGTGACACAACATGAACAGAAGCCAAGGACAAAGTGTTAAGATCAGGATGAGATGCTGAAAATGTTCAGCCTCATCCAGCACAGGCCCACAGATGCTGTCACTGGAAGGAGGTGTAAAGATATACTGAGACGGCATCAGTTCACAGCTTTCTAGTTATGTATTTGGGACACATTCATCTTTGCAGAGAATTCAGAACAACTCATTGGGACTTAAGAGCTGCTTCACACTTTTCTAAGCATCCCAGTTTCCAATAATTTACCAAGGACAATAGGCTTTAAAGTAATGCAAGCACCAAACTGCATCTTCAACCTGTATATCAGATAGCCAGCTCTATGTGTAATCCAGGGGAAGAGTTTGTCTCCATGGAATGAAATACATGAAAGTCAAGAAGACAAGTGAGATATTGCCTAAATTAGTCAGTCAGAGAGGGAGTCAAGGAGAGAGATTTGAGGATCTACTCAGCCCCTGTGTTTATGGTTTGATTCCCAAAGATAAATCTCTGCTTAGGACTTCCCAGGCCTAAATGTCTTGCAGAGTTGGACATAAAAGCTGCCTTCCATCCCTCTTTCACCGCAACTGGGGTGACTGATATTTCTCCCCTTTAAAAACATTACAGGCCACCAGTGCACAGCAGCTAATCACAGAATCATAGAAGGTTTGAGGTTGGAAGGGACCTCTGGGGATCACCTCATCCAGCCTCCTGCTCAAGCAGCGGCAGCTACAGCAGGTAGCTCAGGCAAGAAGATCAATATGAAGCCATTTTACACTTCATTAAAAGAATGAAAACTAACAACAAACATTATCCTTACAGCAAATGCAATGTGAACATGTAAGACCACAAATACTAAAAGCACTGGAAAATGGCTTCCATAAAATATGCTGGTCATTAAAAACTCCTCCCTCAGCAAGACAGTGAAAACAGGCTACCTTCAATCCCATGACTAACAGCAATGAGTCTTACTCTCTGCATTCTTATGGACTGCAGGTTAAAAGGCACATCTGCTAAAATAACTTCCTGAACAGAGGCCCTACAACTATAGTGATTTTAGCACAGGGCCAAAATTCCACTAGTTTGAGATTGAGTGAGGCACAGAAACACTACTTACAGACTGAAAAAAAAATAATAAAGCTTTAAAAATAATAACATTTTAACACTACAATCTTGTCTAGAATCAGGACCACAAGTACTCTACCTCGTAACACTGAAAGCTGTTAAAGTCAACACAACACAGTACACCTCTTCACATTCCTGCCATTCAGTTCATTTTTGAAAACATAAGGTTGGTAGCTGATAGATGTCTTGAGTCTTCCCTGGGCAGCTTACATGTGTAATAACTGCTCTAATTTGGAAGAAGTCCTTATTAGGTCACTGATTAAAACTTCAAAGTTTCTGTAATGTAAATCAATCTCACAGCCCAAAACATCAAAGCCTTAGGCTAAAGCAGAGACTTCTGAACACAGCACAAGAAACATCAGAGGTTACTAAAACAATTCATATTGCATGGTGGATAGCATATATCCTGTATACAAGTATTAATATTTAATGTAATGTATTGCAATTTTCTTTTACTTCAACATCCTATAATGGCCTTACTTTCCCATCTCACTCTCCAACAATGGAAATTATCGTATAGCTGAGGCTCTGTATTGCAATCTATATGGAAAAGGCCCTGCTGAAGTTCACAAGTTTTGAATTGCCAAGAAGCGTGGGAGAAGACTTCAGATCCTAGACTGCTAAGCCATGACTGAGTAGCTAAAGATGGGCAGCTCTGTTTGCTGCACAATAAATACAATGAGCTCCTAACAAAAGAACACAAGAATTTAATAATGAAACAGTTAAAAAATGACGACTTGCCCCAATAAAATTCAGCACCAGTAATTGAATCTGTTCAGAGAAGGTCTGCAGAAGGACAGGTAATAAACATAATCCAGGTAATCCATAATCCCGCACCTACTATTCCTCATGAATAGATAAACTATTTATTTCAGCACAAACTTGAGGCCTAATTTCTGTACCCCAATATGACTTCAGAGAGGCTGCAGATGTAGTAAGGTAACAGCAGAAGCACAGATCCTCACTGACCTACTGGGAGTCTTCCAAGCTCCTGTTAGTCAGTCATGGTGTTTGGATGTCCCACCATGCAGACCACAGTCAGGGCATCATCCAGGACATCCTCTGCATGGCCTCCTGAAGATGACACACAAAGAACCTCCTCCACACATTCTGCAGGGAGCCTTAATAAAAATGCTGTCTTTGGACTTCTTCTGCCACTCTGAGAGCTTTCAGACAGAACCCTATAGCCCCAAAATCTACACCCCCCCCCAAATCTCCACAAGACAGTTTGCCTGAACCACCTGAATTCTGCTAGTGTCATCAGAGACACCATTAGCTTATGTCTCTCAGTTATGAGTCTGATCTGCACCTAGGGAACAGTCGTACTGGAGGTGGTAACAGAGAAGCTTAGAAAATAGATTACAGTGATAGGAAGGGATATGAGCGAATTCTCCTTGCAGGGCTTCATCTGCAGTAAGAATCAGTGTAGTTTCTCCTATAAAGGTTAGAAATAAAAAAAAAATCTCTTGCAGCCTCGGTGGGGCATGGAAATGCCCTACCTGCACCTATGGAGAGCTCTGGAATTGAGAGCCCCAGGCCTGAACTGGAAACTGGAGAGGCTCCACTCTTGCTTGGCATCAGGCAAGCTGCAGCGCTCTTCATGGATATCCTCAGTGTCCATGCTGTGGTTGGCACAGCATGAAGGCACAGCCCCACAGGAGACATTCTGGGCTGCAGAGCATGCAATCCCATTGACTTCAAGGGGAAGTAAACAGGAGGAGAATTTGTGTCCACCTTTGATTTCAGTTAATCGTGTTGCTTAATCCCTCTAGTTTAATAATTTCAACTCAATTCCTTGCACTATCCCTTCTGTCTGTGGCCATGTGCACCCATGTGTCATCCTGGTTTCTGATCAGCCTTTTGTACATTATTGTGATGGGATAACAGCTAGCTACCCCTCTGCTTACATCTTTCCCCCCACCCCAAAATTGCATTGCACTTTCCCCCCTTAATTCTGTTCCTATATTACTTCTGGGTCATTTCAAATAGCATTGCCTTCATGTCAGTGCAAGTTAGGTATCTCTATCCCTGAACCTGTAATTACTGGTTTCAAAGTCCTGAGCCTACTGCATAGGCTCAGTGGGGGTGGGGAGGCAGATATCAAGTTTAAGGAGATCAATAGGTTTTTCTGAAAAACAGCTTTATTCTTCTTATTGAAAATATAATTTTTTCAACTCTTCTGGACCCTGAACCAAGTCTCATTTATCTGCAATTAAAATGAAACCTTCATTTTATTAAAAATACTTCTAAAAGTGCATCATTTAGTATTTCAAATAATATACTCGTATATAATCTAAGTTTATTAGGTGGCTTCCCTCAATATGGAATATGTTCATGATTTCTAACTGAACAGAATTTCTGCACATTACATACAGCAATATATTTTTGCAGAACAATAAGCTACCTTTAAATTGGGGAATATCTGTGTGATACTTTATTTTCTCTTTTCACAATATGTAGTTACATCGTAAAACAGTATAAAAAGGCCATAAAATGTAGAGATATGAGTGCTGCACATGCGTGTACACATGCCCCTTGTGTAGCTCCCGTGTCTGTGCACTGTATCAATCTCAAGTTACTTCCCTTAATGATGAACATACATAGGAAGAGTGATGATATTTCAGAGTCATGTTTAGCAAAGCTGGAAGGTAACGTGTAGCACTCCCCTGCTTTATACTTTGGATGTTACAAAAACACATTTAGAAGGTAAACCAAACACACCTCTCCGACAAAATATTTTATCCCTTCAGCACGACACACAAGTTTAATTTTAACTGATGAGGCATGGCCTCAAGACCACTGTACGGCTACTTCACCCCCCCTTAATGGCAGCGATTCCCCTGACTGGCAGAATAGAGCACGTCTATAAATAACTTCCAAAGGAATTGTCTCTCCTCAGGCACTGCAGACAACTGTTTACATAGGTCTCCAGTTCTTATACACTAGCTTTGCTCAGCTCACATCCTACGGGATGTTTAATTTCCCCTTCCTAAAAAAAAACCCTGGACGATGCAGGTATGACTGGAGGCACCCTTCAAGACCACGAATCCCTGTTACCAGAAGTTGTGGCTTCCGGCTCTAGTGAAATTTCCCAGGGCGGGGGGTTTGCCATCTCCTGTAATCCGTCCTTAAGCGCCACCGTCCCGGCTGATCCTCCGGCCCCGGGAAACC
>NW_010124828.1:0-1272 GCF_000699245.1 Pterocles gutturalis
CAGCCACAGCGGCGCGTGGCGGAACAGCTCCGTGTCCACGAACCCTGCGGGGAAGGGAGCAGGTTGCTCTGCTGGGAGAAACGGAAGCGGCCGCGCCAGGGCGGCCTGTTGCACGGGCAGCTCGGCTGTGGCCTTCCCCCGGTGCTGCTTGTGCACCGTCTGGGTTTGCAAGGTGCTGTGTGGGTCAGTGCTGGATGGTGCTCTGTGCAAAAAGCGTGCTCTGTGCAAGGGTGCGCCGTGCAAAGGGACACGCCGTGCAAAGGGACACGCTGTGCAAAGGGACACGCCATGCAAAGGGACACACCGTGCAAAGGGACACCCCGTGCAAAGGGACACACCGTGTAAAGGAACAGGCTATGCAAAGGGACACACTGTGCAAAGGGACACCCCGTGCAAAGGGACACACCGTGCAAAGGAGCAGGCCATGCAAAGGGACACACTGTGCAAAGGGACACCCCGTGCAAAGGGACACACCGTGTAAAGGAACAGGCTATGCAAAGGGACACACTGTGCAAAGGGACACCCCGTGCAAAGGGACACACCGTGCAAAGGAACAGGCCATGCAAAGGGACACACTGTGCAAAGGGACACACCGTGCAAAGGAACAGGCCATGCAAAGGGACACACTGTGCAAAAAGATGTTCACACAACGGGTGCGCTGTGCAAAAAAACGTGTCGTGCAAAGGGGCACTGTGCAACTGTTGCACCACGCAAATGGATGCTCCGTGCAAAGGGATGCTCTGCGTAAAGGGAGATGCCGTGCAAATAATAGCGTGCGCAAGGGGATGCTCTGTGTGCAGTTCTCTGTGCAAAGTGATGCTTCGTGCAAACGGTGCGCTGTGCAAAAAAATGCATCGTGCAAAGGGGCATGGTGCAATGGTTGCAGCGTGTGAAGGGATACTCCGTGCAAAGGGAGATGCCATGTAAAGGGAGATGTTGTGCAAAGGGAGATGCTCTGCAAAGGGAGATGCTGTGCAAAGGACGCTCAGTGCAAGGGGATACTCCATGTGCAGGAATTCTCTGTGCAAAGGCTGCACCGTGCAAAAAGCACACCATGCAAAGGCCGCCCTGCGTGCAGGGCTGCTCCCTGCAAAGCACGCACCATGCAGAGCACACCCCACGCAAACACCAACGCTGAGCCCACCCCATCCGCGCCGCAGAGCCGCGTCCCTACCTGGGTGCACGGCGTAGCACGTCACCCGGGTGCCCTGCAGGCGCGTGGCCAGCTCTCGGGCGTGCAGCACGTTGGCCAGTTTGCTGTCGCAGTAATCC
>NW_010124829.1:0-2861 GCF_000699245.1 Pterocles gutturalis
AGTCTGTGTTCATACTGCCAAATAAAATTGCTTTCAGAACCTGCACGGATATGCGCAGATGTCCTTCATTTGTTTGGGAACTTCTCGTAACTGCTGCCAGTTTCTTGCAAGGAGCAGACCTGAGGCTCCTGGTGCAGTAAGAAAAGACTTTCAAAGGGAATTCTTTTCATAAGACTCAAACAAGGAATTAAAACCAAATCTTTCACTTGAAGAAGAGAGTTGGGTTCCAAGGTGCGGATCTTTCGAAAAGGGAATGCAGCACCACATGGTCAAGAGCAAGCACTGAGGGCAGGAGGGAAGCGTCAGCTCACTTCAGCCCTACCAGCCATGACCTGGAGCTAGCCAGAGACAACAGGCCAGGCCAGCATCATCCTGCCTTGGTAACCTTGTGAATGCTGTCCCAGGCCTTGGGAGGCAGCTGGAAGAGTGGACAGGGAAGACAGGGACAACAGCACTGCAAGGCCACACACCACCGCATGGCTGGAATATCTGGGGCAGCTTTAAGAGCTGAGGCAGCCTGACACAGCAGAGATCTCAGAACTTGAGGAGACCTGAATCCGCTGGGGATCATAGCTCCAGTGTGGTGCTGCCTCTGTGCACTGGACGGCTCAACAGTGGACACGGTACCTGTGATGTGGTCTCCCAGTGGCGAGCAGAGGGGAGTGATGTCTTGCTGGCTGCACTCTTGCTAATACAGCCCAGGATGCCGTTCACCTTCAACCCTGCAAGGGTGCATTGCTGACTCTTGGGCAAATTGCTGTTCACCAGGAACCCCAGGCCCTTTTCCGTCAAGCCTCTCCCCTCAAGTTACATTGCACATCCAGGCTGGAGTGCAAATAACCTTTTAAACCGGCAGAGAAATCTCTCAGTCCAGAAATGCTGCTGTCAAGTAAGCTCAAACTGGGAAGCCCTTCTCAACCAGCAGCACCCTCACGCAGTCATCTCCCCATGCACTGGAGCTGCAGGCCCACAGATGTCCCCAGGGCAGCCTCTTCAGAAACACGGCACTGCTACAGCTCTGCACCGTGCCCTGGGTCCTGCGTCACTGATCTTGGCCTGAGAGTCCCAAGTTGTTCAGGATTCACAGCCACAAGCCTTCCTCAAGCTCAGCTTTTCTTCCAAAGACAGAGAAGAACAGTGGCTTCTTTCAAGCCCTAAGTTCAAACTTCCCTCCATCCCTGGGAAGCCACACAGAGGCACATTCCCCCTCTGCAGCGGGCTGTGATGGGACTGACTTACCTGCATCTCTCATGCCCTCAGGAGCCCACCACCCTCGCCACACTCCAGTCTGTGGTGCTTTCTTCCCTGTCCCCACACAGAGCAACCACCCAGCCACGGACAGGGGCAAACTATCGGCAAGCGTTTTGCAAGATACTGGGCTTTGCTGGCCCTGTTAGCTGATTGTTGCCTTTCAGCTACAGTTCCGTGCACAGTGGATGGAACAAGCCATATTGTGTGCAGAGATCTGAGAACCAAACCACAGACAGAATTGGGTACAACAGCTGTACTCAGCTGTGTACAACAACCATACCAAAGGGAGACAAGCTTATCTTACAGGTTGGTGCTGGGGACAGTCAGCAGCAGGGAGACTGGGGTTCCTGGTAAACAGCAATTTGCCCAAGAGTCAGGCCTTTCACTGTGGAACACTGAAATATTTCAGAGAAAAAAAAATCAGCACAAAAAGCCCTGCATGCCACACCAGCTCTGCACCAGCTCAGCCTGGGACCAGAATCAGCTCCACAGGGCTGCCTGAGCAAGTCAGCATCTTGAAACCAGCAGCCACCACGTCAGCCCTGGGCGAGGTGAGATCTGGCATCCCTTGGGCTGGTGTGTCTCCTTGCTCAGGGGAGGACCTGCACAATACACCTACTTTCCCCCAAAGGGTCCACCACCCTCGGACTGGACAGAATGATCGCCCCACGCTTCTATGCAGTGTCGCGGCAGCAGGTAGACACAAGGCAGCAAAGTCTGGCTCCAGGGTTTATTGCAGCTGATTTCTCCCAGCACGGGTAGCGGAGCTGTGGGGTGTATGGGGCCCATGGAGGGAGCAGGGCCTGAGCAAAGCAGGGATACACCGATTGCACAGGGAAGGGAACTTGCACTGTCGCCCCCTCCCCAGAACAGGAGTGGGCGCACCCACCCCAAACCAGTGCCTGTGTCCCAGTGCCGGCCAGCACCGCAGCACTGGGCAAAGCTGCCCGTGTGCCTGGGGCTGCGGGCAATTGCTCCTGAGCCCCAGAGCTGCTGTTTCAGCTGGTGACAGTGCGGGAGCTGCAGGCAGCACAGGACACGTACCGGGGCTGGCACAGGGCTGTTGGCAGGCACGGGAACAGGGCACTGAGCTGGGGATGGGGACACCCCCGCAAACTCCCAGGTGGCTGGGCGCTGAGGCACGGTCAGCACACATCTGTGGGTTTGACCAGGATGAGGGAGGATGCGCAGTCGCCATTATCGCAGAATCCTGGCCAGAGGATACGTTTTTTAGCATTGAGCAGGACGTTCTGGCACCTGTCATACCACCAGCCCCCGTAGCTGTTGGCGCAGTTCCCACTGTACTGGTCCTGGTCCCTGTCAGTCGTGCTGAACTTCATGTTGTCGTGTATGCCCCCCTTCTTGGGGTAATAGCTGGTCAGATAGTCATCCCCATCACCAGAAAACCGGCCAAGCCTCAGCGGGTACCCGCGAGCCTCGCTCTCCACCCTGAAGATGTCGTACTCAGCATAATGGGTGATGTTGGCTTTATTCCGCACGATGAAGCGGACCTTGTAGGTGCCCTGCTGCGTCAGCAGGTGCAGGTACTCGGTGCCCAGCCAGTGATCACCCTGAACATTCCCAAAGCCGTACTTGTAGGTGGTCCAGGA
>NW_010124830.1:0-15490 GCF_000699245.1 Pterocles gutturalis
CTCTGTCTCAGCTGAACCCAGGACACTGTGTTACTTAGTAGCCTTTGGAATGAAAAACAAATTAAAGATATTTGCAATGTTATGTACTGTTTACAATGTCTTCTCTTTTTGAGAAGTGCTCAAGGTGTCTGTGAGAGAGCACATGACAGGCACATTGAGCTTTGTTGACAGGCACCTCATGGGCCACTATGAAGCCTTTTGTTCCTTTATTCTAGCATCATCATATAATTCAGCAGCACTTTATTTTCAGGCCTACAAGGGTTTTGTTTTTTTTTTTTTTTCTCTTCTGACCAGTATGTATTTTGGACTACAGACACAAAACTTTGCACAGGTTGCACAAACATATGCATATGCATATATTATTCATGCAAGCTATGATGCAAACATGCCCATTATAGAAAACAATAGCACTCAGATGAACTGGACATGTCTTATGCTTTTTAATCTATCAGTCTCCATCCTTAATTCTTAAGGTGGCTACACTGACTGCAAAACCTTATTTATAAATGCTTATCATAATATGTGTGTAATATACTAAAACATTGGCATCTATATACCCATCCTATGATTTTGGGCCTTTTAATGACATATCTAATCCACTTGCTAAAGATACCACAATTCTTCTAGTGTTTTACGCATACTCTAAGGCCAAAATTAATGTTAACTAATAGTTACCTATTAGTACAGGCAAATTCTTGGGTGCCTTCTGACTACTGCAGCCACTTCCAATGTACCTTCCTCACTCCACCCACACTACAAAATAGAAGAGGTGTGGCCCAGAAATCTCTGTGAGACAAACTCCCTCTGCCACTCCTGTTTAAGTAGAATACTAATAGAAATCAATAATTGGAATGATTGACAGCAGAACAGAAAAAATGGAAAACATAAAGCATGCCTCAAAAATCATTGTGGTGTTTCCTGCCTGATGACAAGTATAGCTTAGTAGCATGCCAAGATGTGAAACAAGGAATCTAAACATGCAATCCTCTGGATATGCTGGCTCTTCCTCACCATACTGTAACACAGAAAAAAACAGAGATGCACACATTGCATTATGTGTAATGGAAACTGGGCAAACTAAAATCCTCTGTCACTAGTTGTACCCTGATGAAAAAGTTTGTTGTGTTCTTTTGGGGCTGTGCTGAGAGCTGATGAAACAACGGAACACATTTTACACCATTCACAGTGATCACGACTAATAATGTTATTTTATTAGACCAAAAACAGAGAGAAAAAGAGAGAGAAAGCAAGTGCAAGTTTTTTCCTTTTTTAGTACAAGCAGAAAACACAAAAGAAGAACTGGGATGAGGAGGCAACAGGGGCTCAGAAGCTCATAGACCAGATTTGGGAGTAAGAAAATTAACTTGGAAAAAGTGAATTATGGAAGTGCACCTGCACATGAAGATAAAATTTTCTAGCAATAAAATAAATAGCAATTATCTTCGAGTGTATTTATTTAGTTCGCCTTTTAGGAAGTTCAGCAAAGATTTTATTCACTGAAATGAAAAAAATAAAAAGCTTACTTAAACAGAGGGCTGGGGGTTGTCTCAGTGTGTTTGCACTGTGCCATGTACAACAAGGCTTTAGTCTTATCCGTGGTCCTTCTGCATAACTGGTAGGCCAATTAGCAACTACAAATAGATAATGTTAGACAAATGTAGGACTTGAATTAGCATCCTGCAATTGTGCAGGACTTGGGAAAAGTGTTTTCCCCAGTAGACATCAACACAAAATGCTGCAAAAATTACCTAGGGTAAAATTTGGTTTATAACTTCTAACACTTGCAATAGAACTTTTTGCATCCTTTTAGAATTTTCATAGTTAAAAAAATATTTAGCATCTAAAACATCTCAAAAGAAAACTTACATCCGGAGTAGACGCTGTATACTAAGACACCTTGTAGTGCAAGGAGTAACGAAAAAGAATATAGAGAATTTGATTTGGCAGCCAAGAGAAAGGAGAATATTTAAATAGTACTCACAGTAATGATTAATTAAATTCACTTTTAGTAGAATCTCAGCAAAGAAGAAAGAGGGAAGTTCAGTATGGGAATGTTAATTGACATTCAGTGCTTCAAATAATGCAAATTAAATTTCTTTAAAGCTGGTGGACAAATTTTGAGGTCCCCAGTGGAAGACATACTGTGGGGACACTCACTAACGATCAGATTTAAACTTCCATGTATGCCGTCACAAGAGGCAAGTGGCCTTTTCACTCCAGGTATATCACTACCACAAATGAAGGACTACATGATAGAAATTAATCACAGTCAAACACTTGCCAGTGTCTGCTTGGCATATATTTTGCAGTTCTTTTTCAAACTATACATTATTAATAAGAAAAAAAAAAAAAGTGACATCTTGCACTAGAGCTTTGGTTCTAGAGAGTGCTTTCAGAAAAACAAGAGTACAAGTATACATCTCACTCCGTTTTAATGTGCAGGGAGAGAAATTCTTTAGTGTCCATAATTACATCTGGTAGTTTGCAAACTGATTACTAGAATTAAGATATTATTTTCTGAAATGTTGGAAGAACCTGATTTAACTAGGGAGTCTTAAAAACTGTTCATTCTCCTTTCAGGAAACCACAATGGCTTGTTATAAAGCAACATACCAAATGCTCTAACTTATAAACTACTGCTGGCTCTATGAGCTATCAGTCAGAAAATGAGTAAGAGAAAGCAGGGGATATGCAGCAGAAACCACTATGATTTATGTCAGTGCTGTTACAATCACATCACAGTACAGATTTTTTTCTGAAGAACTCAGTTTAATCCTTTAAGTACTCATATTTATCACAGGTCTGTGCAGACACAGAAACATTTTTATTGAACTATGATGTGCTTGACTTGAAAAATTTACATAGTTAATTATTAAATAAAGATTAAATGACAGTAAATAAGGAAACAAGCCACACAGGGTTGTACAGCTTTTGTCTGGAAACCATAAGCAGAATGAGAGTCATTACCTTCTATAAACTCGTTCATGAGTATTGGTAGTGAGTTGGGGTTTTAGAACATTTGCAAAATTTTGACTGCAATTTCCCAGTCATGTTGGAAAAAAAAATCTATTAACTTGAAATGCAAGAGGGGAAAAACAAATTCAGTATTGTTTCATTGCTTAAATAACTTGAATATTGGAATAGCTGAACAACTGTTAAAATAATGAGTTGAAGAATTTGGCTTCACTTCAGTTTGTTAGTGATTACTCACTATTAAAAATTGTTCAAAGGCAATTCAGTAATGATTAAGAAAGAAAACTTAAAATACCATGAGCACACTGTTAAGTATAAAATAGAAAATGCCTGAATATTTAGTAAAGACCCCACTGCATCAAAATATAAGACAGCACTTCTCAGGTGTCCTCAGAAACTACTACTTGAGATTTGTGTCCTGGGAAACATGAAAATGTCAAAAATAAATAATAAAATAATATTTAATTATATTCATTAGATATGAGGAACACGCTCATTCCACTGTTCCATGGCTTTACAGATAAAGGGGAGAGGAAAAAGTAAAATTGCCTCATACTCTTACAATGCCTTATGGGCCTTCTCAAGCTTTGGGGACTTCAAAGATGGAAAATACCTTCTTGGCTTTCTTCTGGTTGTCATCAAGTCATCAAATCTTCACTCCAATGGTCTTGCATTATGGATCTTCTGCTACTTTGTTGTGCAGTGTGGTTTTAGTTTGAGTAGGTTCTCAACCTACCCAATCAAGCCTCCTCTGTCTTGAAATGGAAGTTAGATGCTAATTTTTTGCTGCACTTTTTGTAGCATTGGAGTTTATACTGTATTTTTAGTACTACTTATGTGAGCTGGTAGGGAACATGGAGCAGTAGGAAGAGGAGAGAAGAGCTGAATGCAAATCTGCTGGCAAGGCTAACAATTGCCTTAGTGGTTCAGTAGTCAATTTTAATACTTGAAATATTTTTCTGCTCTTTTCTATGGAAAAAAAAAATACTTGTGATTTATTTATAAGTAATATTGCTCAGCAAGATGGTATCTCCAGAAATCTTACACAATGACTTATTTGAGAAAGCTAGACAGTGAAGTTACATCTCTACTAGAGATTTTTTCTGTATCTGGAAATCTGCTTTACATGTTCTAAGGACATGCCAAAATTGTACCACACCCTTCAGCCATGGTAACACATTCTGTAAGGCAGTTGTGATTGTGCTTTGCTATCTGAAATTTGGTGTACGCTTGTACTGCAGATAATGGCTTTGAAAGAGACTGAAGTCTTTTGAGAATCAGAGACGTGCAAAAGCTTTGAAGAAGATGCAAATTACCCTTATACAAGAGCATTGCTGTAATATTACTGGAGGATGGGAGGAAACCGACACAGTTTTTTCTGAGCCACTGTATTTTAATTCTGTTGCACTGATTTTTTGTGTAATACCTCCTAAGTTGACGGTCACGTATTTCATTGATTAATTGCACAAGACTATGGTTTAACAAGAAGAAATACGTATACACAAGTATTTGAATTTCAAATTCACCACACCCTGTGCAAAGAAACAGTGGAATGGAGTGGGAAGAATAAGAGTGTTGTGATTAAGGGAGTAATGTGGGAAGGGTTGACTTAAGACAGAGGATAGGAGCATACTCTGGAGAGAAAAGGGCATTTTCAGCAACTGCTGGTGGCAATGCTGCAGCATCTCAAAAGAAAACAGGTCTTGAACGGAAGTGGAACACAGAAAAATATTTCATATTCTCCCACAGCAGCAGTGTCAAGTAAGAGCAAGAAAGCCTGCTTAGTACTTGTTAGCAATTAGTGCAAATGCAAAAATATGTAGGCTCTCGATTTTGCTGAGAGCAATATTACTTTATTGATTATATTACTTGCACTAATATAATCTGGAAATTGGTGTTATATTATTCACTTGATACAGCAAACTATTTCATCAGTTGTACCAAGCTTTATTCAGACTAACAGGAAAAGTATGAGACATACAGACTATGGCTGATCTATCTTTTTACAGACAACTGAACAAAAATATCTAAAACATAAACTGAGAATTCCTGTAATAACACACACTCCCACCCACGAAACAGGGGAAGAGAAAGGCAGGTTCTTTTCAAAGCACACAGATCAGATTGGAACCAAGATTATTTCCTCTCAAAACCAAGGATGCACCAGCAAACGAAATATCAAACTGAATAGGTCTGGGCTTTCATATGAAATTAAAGAATGAAGACTTGATGCTTGTTTCAGATTGATATTGCTATTGACTTTTCAGTAACAAGCACATAACAGAATACAACATCACATCATTTAAAAATCACCCCTGAATTGAAATTTAGGCATGAGGGATTTGACAAGAGATGATCGGTTGTGATAACAAAAAGAAGTATAATTTAAGGATGTACTACTTATCCCAAAATATAAGTAACAAGGAATAATAATAATGGGATGGAAACAAGTCTTAGAACTTTACCTTTGTGGCAGCATCAAAACAGACAAAGCCCATGCTAAAGTCGATGGTAAGTCCCATAAGATGACTCTCCAAAACACAGGCATATGTCTTGCACTGCAAAAGAAAAATCAGAAAAGGTAGTTACCGCAGAAAGCTTTTCTTCAACTTCTTTCTAGGACCAGTATTTCTGTGCCTTTAACGTATGTGCATCTCAAAATTGTCATCAGAAGTAAGTAATTTCTGTGTAAATAGGTTAATTTATTGCCAGTGTATTTCAAATCGAAGGATTTTTTGTCAGTGATGAAGTTTTGTAAGTATCGTAAAAGGAGGCTTTGCTTCCATTAAGGAAAAAAATAAAAGAGTCAGAATTGCCTCAGTGGGTTATCAATGACAACTGGTAAAAGGGAAGTTTCATTATTTTCAGACTCTTGTATTTGTTTTGGAACCTGGTAACTTCCTCTAACATTAATATATTCCTTTTGGCTTTTTAAGAAAAACAAATGCATTTGGAAAATATCTCTTTGGTATGCTGTTTGTTGTAGTTTTGTGTCATCCCAAATCTCAGGTGAAAAAGGCAGTATTTCATCCCATGTAGCAATTGATGCAATCGTATGAAATACCTTTTTTGCTTTAGCTAGTGGACCAATACATCTCAAAGGTTCCTATGAGAGACCTTGAAATCCTGAAAGGTTTTCTTATTCTATGATTTTTAAGTCTATGCACGTATTTATTTCCATAACATCACACTTCGATGCATGCTGTGAGACATCTATTAGTATCATTTGCAGAATCAAACCACTGCTGTGCCTGAAGGCTGACTTCAGGTACAAAATGACAAACTTGTATTTACAAAATATGTAAAAAACCCAAAACATTTCCAAATCTGATGTAAGTTCTTTAAAGAAACCATTCCTATTTTACAGAAAACGTACTCTCCAGATTAAATAAAATATAGTTAAATTCTTCAAATGTTGCAGTAGCCACTAAATATATGAAATGAGAACAAAGACTATACTGTGTTGAAGAACCAAAATATAGAATGTAAACATAAGGACACTATAAGTTACTAAATTATCAGCATTACAAAAGTATACATTATTATTTTTGGCATTTTGATTATCAAGTATAAATCACATGCCTTTATTTACATATTCTTTCAGTGGGCTCTGTGGATTCTAAATGTTCTTCCCCAAAACACAAGAAGTCAAAAGGCTTGTAAAGAGCTTCTAAGAGCCGAAATAGACTTTGTAATGAAGGAAAATGGAAAAGTTCATAGATATATAGACTCTTTAGTTATTTTAAATTACACTTTCTTACTTTTCAATATAGATTTTTTTTTTTGGAACTGACATATTTGAGTGAATTCCTTTCATTGATCAAATCAGGTCTCTAACAGACCAACAGTTGCTGGTTAATCTTTCTTCACACACCTTAGAGCTCTAGGATCCAGGTTTCAAATACAGTGATATCACTGAAGATGGACACTCTCTGTTAGCTATCAGTGGAGCACAAGTGTGGCATTTAAGCCAGTCGGTAGGCAAAGCATGGTCATCTATATATCAGAAGTAAAAACAAACCCTAACATGTGCTTTATAAGATTCTTTTGCATTGCTGCTGAGTAACAATAAATTGTAAGTTATTTTTTGATCCTCCAAACGTGTCCAAAAGCTATAACTGTCTGCCAGTAAATGAAAAATTTCCTGCTGCTGCTGATGACCTGGAAAGCAGTGACTGGTCTATTCTTGTAGCTTCCAACACTGAAATAACCTTATGTACTTCACTATATGTATAAAATCTGAATTAATGCAGTATAGAGGTGCACTTAGTCACTATAACTACTAATGAATAAACCTTCAAAATTTTAATTACAAAATCAATGATTCAGCTCTGTGGTGTTGCAGTCATATGGTATTTGTGTTTATAGTAGCAAATAAAAGTGGCCTTTTCTTGAAGAAGCTACACCAGAAAACTGCTGTGAATATGTGAACTTTGATCATAAATCAGTGCTGTTAGAAAAGGAGAGGATATTGCCTTTGGCAACATCTCATTAGTAGAAGAAAAGAGTGTAAAGTAATATATTTCAGAGCGACTTACTACTTAATAAATTCACATATGCAAAAATGTTCAGGTTTTGCATGCAAAGCAAAAAATGTAGAGTCTTAATAGAATTATCTTGCTAACTTCCTACAAGATGAAAACTACAGTTTTATTTTTAGTCCTCTAAGATGTCTAGAACAGACATAGAGCCTTTACTGAGAATTAAAATTTGGCAAGGAGACAGTATACCAGGTTTAAAATATATATTGCTGTTTAGATTATTTGACCGCCCACCCAACACCAGAGGTCAACCTACAACGTGCATTGCAGCACCACGCTGAGCTGGCACAGCTACCTCTGCTTCAGTGCAGCACTGTGCCTGGGCTAACTAGCCTCACGGAGAAGATAAGATTTATGAGAACTAGGACATCTCAGTCTTGGTTCAATGCTGCACTGAAAAAGGAACCTGCTTCCCAGACTGAAAGTTCCTTCTACAAAAGGCAGTGCACAGTTTGTGGGGAAATATCACCTACTTCAGCTCAGTGTGGTTATCAGTAGGAGGAAACTGCATTGTAAGATGCAGATCACCAGTAGTAGCTGATTCTTTACTTATTCTTTACTGATATGTAAGACCAGTCTATGCCCTCTGACCATGTATTCCATGTTGTTGGACAGAGTCTCTGGACAGTGAGATTTTAGTTTACTTGGGGAAGACTGTCCCTTGCTTTATGTATGCGTTATATGCACTTGCACATGATTCTGGTCACAGGTCAGAGAAGGAATGTGAACTTTCAGATGCTTGTTAACTCTGTTAAGGTTTTACTCATCTTTATTTTCTTTAATTTGTCTTTCAGTTCAGACATCTGCAGAAAACAAAAATTCAGAAATTCTTCCCAGGATACTTGCTAAGTTAAAATTTCCTACACATTTAATAAACGCTTTAAATCATTCAAAGTCACTATTAATAATATATACTGTGAATGTCTGGCTTTGGTTGCTGATTTCTCAAATAGAGCTCAGGAAACTGAAGCATTGCCCTCCCAAAAGAAGGAGGAGACATTTCAGCACTCATTTCTTCTTCTTTCACACAATACAGAATCTTAAATTAGGATTGTGAATAATTCAGAGGGTCAGGCAGACCTCTGAAACACAAAGTTGTTTCTTAGGCTCTACCCCCTCAATACACACAGTTTAAATTATAGAAAGCATGATATGTTGTAAACCTAGTGTAAACGATATCTGAAATTGAGGGAAACCAAACTATAAATCCAAGATTTAATTCAGACTTTCAAACTCAGATTCAGCTTCAATGGAGACAAACATTAAAGTACTGTAACACAAAGCAGCTCACACAATAATCCTTATATTAGGGAACAAACAACTACAATACAGATAAAAAGGACAGTAAGAAAAAATATGTGATAGAAGTGGTGAAAATTTCAGCATAAAATAGCAGGAACACAAAGGGAACCTGACAGTCATATTTAACTGCACATCCTTATGCAAGTTATAGTAGTCTCAGATTCTTCATAGAACGATGCTGTAAGATAGTAAGGAAAAAGGATCTCCATTTCAACTAACATTTTATTTTCTTTTATTAGGTAAATATGTAAATGGATTAGCATCTCTTACTACCCTAAGTCACTCATAGTGACTGTAACACACCACAGTGGCACTACTAAAATATTGTATCACATATAGCAATAGCTAAACTATTATCAGATTGACTATCTCTCTCTAATGTGTTTCTTTACTAAAAAAACCAAAAAAACCCAAAAAAAACCAAAAAAAAACCAAAAAACTGCCTCATTTTAGTTTAATACATACTTCTGGCAGAAGATATGAATTAGGCTTAAACAGAATTTATTACATATTTATAGAGAGGCATTTTAAAAATATTATAATTTGTGATGCATTCTTCAGAATTACATCAGCCTAGGGCCCTGATTAACCTCTCATGGAGGTTAATGCCAATTTATACTCACTGAGTAACTGTTATTGTTTGTATGATTGTGGAATAGTACACAACACATTTAAATAATTTTAAATGACAGTTTTAAACCACAGTTATGTTTTCAAAATTAAGGCAAACCTACACACAGCTGGATTATCATTCACATGAAATATGAATATTCATATGAATAAGATTGCATAAAATACTATTTCGGTAGAAATGTACAGCTGATACCTCGATTTTGAACTTGTCACCTTTTTTTCTCACAGTGCAATGAAAGAACTTCTGGAAACAAATTATACCACTACTTAGTCAAACCAGATTTTATCTGAATCTGCAAATCGGTGCATGAAAGCAGTAACAGATTGCTGAAAAAAAAATGAAGAGGTCAAGACTAGTTATATTAATCATTAGTATTCTTTTTTTTTTTTTTCCAAACTGAGATATAGAAAGAGAGGCAACAAAATAGAGACAAAAAGGTGAAATCATAAGTGTGAGTTCCACAATAATCATCTGTCATGTGAAGCCTATTTGTCAAGTTTCACAAATTTTCCAAAATCAATCTGCCTTGGGAAATCATTACTTTGAGTTCATAATTGCTAATCTGAACATCAGTAGAGTGAAAAGAAAGGTGGAAAGGTTAAGATTAATCTGAGGTCAAGATTATTAGGGAAATTCCTTTTAGGAAACATGGGAGAAATTTTGAATAAACGTAATTCTAAAACCCAAGAGGAATGCTCCCAAACTAGGAATGCTACAGTATGAATGAATAGAGAAATAGCAAGTGGCTTCTGGGCTAAAAGCTATTCAAGAAAATTGCAATATATATTCTTTTACTGATGTAGTGCTTCTACAACCAATGTTGCAGTCAGTTATATGAGAAAGACAAAGCATCTCAAATATTAAGTAGCAGACAATATAAATATATCGTTGCAATTTTTATATAGAAAAACTACACATATTTTTCCACATGACAATCAGAGTTCAAAAGGAAAAAATAGCTCCCATAAAAGGTAGCAGCGTGCATGAACTTAAGTCCTGTGACTGCTCCTCTAACCAAAGTAATATGCATTAAAACTGACAGCTGTGCAGTTTTTGCAAAATGGATCATGATTAGTATATACTAATTCAGTCCATCTGCTTGTATTGGTTTCTAGGTCAGAAGAGGGCTAATATATAACTAAGTAACAATTTGTCTAAACAAAAAACTGCCAGTGCTTGCACTCCCAGGAGGATGCAGAAAATGAGTGCAGGGAAAGTGAGAATTAGCCAATACCTGCACAGGCTAATGCGCTAATGTGACTTTTGTAGGTGTGTATGAAGAATAACTCATGGCAACATCAACTACAGCTGTTCCAACCACATGTATTTTTTATTATTAGAACATCAGTATAACAACCAGGATTAGGTGAATTATAATTGTGGTGGGTATTTTTTTTCTCCTGTTTTAAACTAAAAAAAAACAACCCATGACTTTTTGGTCATGTGAGCAAAACAGAGCTATCTTTAAAGACTCTGATATGTAATTTTGTTATAAAAATTTGCTAGCAATCTGTACCTGAACGTCATCCATCTCTGCTCTGTCATCTGACAATTGAGTAAATACCCAAGAAATGTGTGAAGAAACAATAATGTATCTGAGGTACCATTTGGTTCATACTTGCATCCAGTAAGTATTGCCACTCAGTGTACTCTCATTCCTGATTATTGGAAGGACAATTTAATTCATGCAAGGTTCTCTTATGTTATCCAATAACAAATAAAGTATCATGTGAGACAGCGTGTAAGACTATCTAAATAGCTGGTTTTGTCCCTTATCTATAGATAATTTTTCTTCTTTTTTTCCATGAACTTTAGTTAACAGATATGTATCACCTAGTCATAATAACTCAAAGATTGTATTTCAGGTGATCTCTTCTGAACGTTAGATTGCAAGCTGTTTGGGAACACTAAAGGGGTTTTTACGTGATTACATACATAAAACAATCACAATTTGAGAGCTGTGGGGGGGGGTCAGAGAATTTCTTAAATTGCTTCATTATTTCATACAGACCTAATTTGTTAACCTACCCAAAGGTAATCATCAAAGCAGTTCTTCTCACCTGTATCCGTTCAACTTCTAAAAAAGTTGCAGTTTGGAAGGCTTTTTCCCATAGTGTTAGGTCAGACTCTAGTTCCACAGAAAAGTAAAGATCTTCTCCAGATTCAGACTGGACACTGAAGCAATGTTTCCGCCGGTCCAGTAGATCACTGTCCTGGTGAAAACCTGAAGTTATATAATCTGGCATACATCAATTAATATTTTTAATTGTAAATATCTATGCCTCAAATCTATCATTTTTCAAATGGCATTTTTAATGATATAACACTGTAGTAACTACTGAGCCCTGAGGAAATGAAAATTAGGATTTTGGTCTAAACATTGACATTTCAATGAATTTTAAACAGGACACCTATATTCACAATGATACAGAACAACATAGCACATCTGGCACAACTTCCAATAGTTTAACAAATCACTTCTCAAAAATGTTATCAGCTATACACTTTTAATTTAAATAAATTCTATAAAAGGTGTCCACATTCTGTTCGCATGAGAGGTACACAAATAGCTTCTCTGACCTATTTGACTCATACATCAGACTCTGAAAGGCTGGCCAAAGTAAGCAAGAAATTTATTTAAGCAGTATGAAAAGTCCATCTGTCCTATTTTCCCTAGAGAGGCTAGATAAAACAAGTTTGTATTTGTGGTGGGTTACAAAATGCAACGTAACATTTGTCTACAGCTCCATACTGCCAATAGAGAGTCTGGTGGATGCCAGTGGTTAGGTTGCTGACTTTAGACCCGGAAAAGGAAGTCACTGTTGGCTTTACTTTCAACACAACTCCACACAATAAGTGTCAGGTCATAAATATATAATATTTAATGATTGCTAGCATTTGTAATTGGCACTAAATCAAAGAATAACTAAGTTAATCAGGAAATCCATCACTGAAATGTTTTTCAATTTATTATTTTTTTTTTTTTTTTAATACAGGATGCTTTATGCTAAAATTCTGGCATGCAATTATTCCTTGTGAAAAATATACTTGCAGACACAGTTTTAATTAATTTTGTCCCTGCCATGGCAAAGCAGCTGTTACAAACCACAAGCTCACCAGTTGTCCTAGCAAATATATTTGGAAATTTGGGTATATGTAGCTTGGGTGCAATTTCTGCAATGCTACCCCATAGCAGAAGGCACAGCTGAGATCACTAAAGGAGATTCACAGGGCAGTGTTGCCTTCTGGTTATACACAACTTGAATAAAACAAGGGGACCATAGCCAGCTGATACAAGAGCACCTTACATTGGTCAAAGGTAGCTCTCTGGGGCAGAGAACAAGGAACCTAAGGATGACCAAGAATGGAAATATATAAAAGAGGAATTTGTATGAAACTGTTACTCTCAGGCAGGTAAGTATGCAATGGTAGAGTAAGCACTATTTTCCTCTTTCTTTTCATTCAGCAGATGTGTGACAGACCTGCTCAAGAAAGTTAGTACAGCATGCATTCATGAATGCTCCTGGTTCAAAACCGCTTTACGGTTTCTGGAAGAATCAGCTACAGAGACGACATACTCTCTGTTTGCAATCACCATGACAAAACTGAGTTCCTCGGATTTTAAAATCAGGACTAGTCCCTTTGGAGCAATGTCCTTCTTTCCTTCCATCAAGTCCTAAGCTTAGTACCTCAATAGTATTGCCATGGATGGAAACATCACATTCAATGTCGGCTGTCAGATCTTAAAAACAGCATTTCCAAAAAAAATTAATATTCTCACAGATGTTTTCTCCAAGTGTTCAGAGGGCTGTGCAGTTGAACTAGTTATATGTAGCTAAATAACAGCTTATGTACTATGACAAATACTTTTGTCTCTTTTTTTTTTTTTTTTTTTTATTTCCACTAAGGCCTTTCTGCTAAAACTAAAATGCCAACTCTGCTCAATGCAACCAGCATTCAAAAAAGAGGTCATAATGTCTAGGTTGTTGTTAATGACACCTATGCTCTGCTGCATGTTTAGCCTCAAAGCGCTCAGAGCAGCAGCACTGCGACAAATGTTTAATCTTGTGGATGTGTGTAGCAACATAAAACATGTCATCTAGCACCTGACAGTACGAATCCCTTCAATAGCAACTGGATGAGTAAAAGCACTGGCCAACCTTCTCCAGGGAAGAAAAGCTACTTAGTATACTACAACAGCACTTCTTGTCTAATGGGTCCCAAACTCTTTACAATCCCGGAGCTGCACCTGATTGACCAGGTCTGTTGGTCCATAACCAAATGGACCTATTCAGCATGAAGTCTGAAAAAACTCGTGTGTAAGGTACATGTCTTTGCTAAGGAAGTTCTTCATAGCTACAACCTCAGAAAAATGTTTTTAACTCATCTTCACCTATTCTTGTCAACTGTCAGTAGAGAACATTTAGCACAAAACTCCTAAACCTTATTTGAAACAAGACCAAAAAAAAAAAAAAAATTATAATCACTTACTAGTCAATGATGGACATGAGCCAATTTCATGTTGATTTTTTAAAAACTCTTCCACTATTTTATTATTCATTCATTAATAGCTGTACATTTGCCCCTGATGTTCTCAATGTGAAGTAAAACAGATTCTCTGAAGAGGAACAGTCACAAAACTTGTAACAGCATGCTAAATCCCTGCTGGAAGGAAAGTAGTCCTGCTGCAGGATGGGCCAATCCAGCATCTCTGCTGACAGGACGGTATGACTCCTGCCTGCCTAATTAATAATGATGTCCATGTTAAGTGAGAGTAATAAATTTGTCTAAGGGAACCGAGCACGGCTCATTAGGCAGGTCCTTTCAAATTAAGGCAGAATGCTGCTTTATCACTGACTAGTGACATCACCTTCTCTTCTGCAGAGGTAATCTTTTCTCTTTTGAAAGAGTGCCCTCTCCAGAAACAGCACTACTCCTTTTTGATTACTTGTATGCCTTTTCATTTTAGGTATGATGAATGCATTAAATAATCATATTATGAGTACTATTTAAATCTGCTAAGATGCAACAGACCCTCAAATTTTACTATAGACAGAGCTGAGTTGTTCTATTTTACAAAGGTTTGTGCAGGAGAAAACAAATCTAGGTCTACCAGTTTCATCCTTATGGCACGATTTTTATCCATGAGGTGCTCAAGAACTGTCTGGAAGCCTGGTTTACCTGTAAAGTTATACACATAGTAATTTGGCAATGGAACTGCAAATATTAATGACACTGGTGAGCAGTTTTTGACATGAACAACAATGCATGTAAGGTGTTCAAAACCATCCTAATCAGAGCTGTATACCTAACCATACAAAATAGACCTTGACTTCTGCAATAATTTAATTTCAACTGTTGACATGAGGTAAATATTCATGTCTGTGATATTAATTATTATAATTCTTAGTAATACACAGATGAGAAAACAAACAAAACCTCTTTTCTTTGTTGACAAGTTTAGACGGTCCTGAAAAAAGAAATCTGTCCTGTCATAACTAAGATTCAAACATAGCACGTAAATTCTCTGAAGATAAAAATCATTCTCCCATCAATTCAACAGCACAATAACTCCAAGGCGACTGTAAAAACTAATCACATCATACCTTTACACTTGCTGGCATTAGTGCCCTGATTATTTTACTGTTTGTGTCTCCTTTCACTTATCAGCTCCATCTACATAAACATACATCCTCCTTTCTAAAGGGACTCTAATGAGCTACTTCTTTAGCTGAAACTTTGTGAACATTTTTCTTGAGCATCACCATTAGTTGCTATGGAGATGGCTCTAATAGCATTTACAGGCACCAGGGAACAGATTCACTCCAGAGTGAAAAAAAGATACTGATTCTTCATATCCTCATGAATCAAGTAATAAAGAAAAAATGACCTATGCAGGCATGCATTTGTTTGTACATATCTCATTTGGACCCTTTTCAATTTTAATGCTAAAACCGTAAGAAAAATATTGAAACTTCGTGTATGCATACAAAATCATGGCATCATACAATGGTTTGGGTTGCAAAGGACCTCAAAGATC
>NW_010124831.1:0-1773 GCF_000699245.1 Pterocles gutturalis
TCTATGATTCTATGATTCTATGAAAGGCTCCCAAACATGATGTGTGGGGATCAGTTGCCAGAAGGGTTCTCTGCTCAGCCCCTGCCTGAAGGTGTCACAACCCAAAGGGCATGGCACCATGCAGCCATCCCCACTGTACAGCAGCCTCGGCACTGCCCAGCCCTGGGGCATGCTGGTTCAGGAAACTGGACTGGATGAAAAATGTTCCTTCTGCTCCCTCAAGCAGAAACTGGAGCCCAGGCACTTCTAGAAAAATGCAAGAGCTGTTTGGCCTGCAGCACAATGGTTCCTTTCCAGCTGGGCACGCGAGAGCCAGAGGACTGTACCCGTAGCTGTCAGGAACAAGAGCACTAGCGCACCCACCACAGAAAGCAAAACTTGAATGTTAGCATCCAGCCTGCTGAAAGTGCTGGGGATTCTCCATCAAAGCAACAGGAAAACAGAGTCAAGGGACATGCAGTGAGGCAATCCGCTTCTGCTCTCCAAAGCTGGTAGGAAGGTGAGGGAGAGGATGGCGCTGCTGTAGCAGCCAGTCACAAAGGCGGAAGGCAAGGTAACGGGGACATTTGCTGTGTCAATAAACTGAAAAGAAAGGAACAAAGAGGTTTAATGAAACACGTGTGCTCCGCTGTCCTGAGGCGCAGCCAAGGCACACCACTAATGGCTGAAGGCTGTGCTGACTCAGCAGTTCTCAAGCATTTGGAGGCGGCAGGTGAAGCCAGCCAGCTCCACAGTCACGTTCCTGCTCCCAGTTACTCAAACATTCTGGTTTTATCCGAGGAGGAGTTCTGGCTCTGCCTCAGCTCACAGCCTCTTCTGACTCACTACTGCTGCAAGGCAGTTTCTCACGTTCCTCAGCCTGGGATTTTTGGTTAGCAGGAGGAACTGAGGAGCACAGATGGTCCCAACTACTGCTGAGCTTTAACTCAATGTGTGTCCACCAAAAATAAAGGCTTCTGTTCCTGACTCTTCTCCAGGCCACAGATCTTTACGAAAGGTGTTGGCAGGAGGAAGATGTTACACTCCTGTAACACTGACCATGGTGGACACAATATGGCAAAAGAGCCCCGAGAAACCCTTGCCCAAGGCCCAGGCGCTGGGGATGCTCCTCTCCCCTGCCCTGTGCTCCAGGCAGCCAGGGGCTGCACACCACGTTGTAAAGCACTGGGGTAACACACAGGCAGCTCTGCTTCACGTTGCACATCATGGGCAGGAGAAACCCCAGTGCTGAGCATGTGCACAGGAAGGAACCTCTCCTGCCCATGGGCTTGTTCGTAAAAACCTCCACCAGATACAGCAGTGGGTGCTTCGCTCCCGAGACAGCAGCTGGAGGAGACGAGGCAGGCAAGGAGGCCATATCGAGTGGTGACAAACACCAAGCAACCCCCTTTGAAGTTGACATTTGACTTCATTTCCAGTAAGGCCCAGAAATACAAATACACCATAAGCAGGTTTTCCATAAACCTCTTATCGAGAGGTTCATGGCCAAAAGGGAGTTACACAACCTCCCCAGTTTGCTGTTGTAGGAAGGGCAGAGAAAAAGGAGGAGGGGAGCTAGATACAAGGGTTAGCTTCAACAGAGCACTCTTGTGCAGTGCCCTCTCTTGTGTGACCAAACCACCCTGGGGCAGAGCGTCCACTGCGGGCAGTGATCCCACTGCCTGAGATCCTGCTGCCTGTGATCCCACTGCCCAGCAGTGATCCTGCTGCCCGTGGTCCCGCTGCCCATGATCCCGCTGCCCAGCACTGATCCTGCTTCCCCTGGTCCCCCCC
>NW_010124831.1:1840-4431 GCF_000699245.1 Pterocles gutturalis
GCCTGCTGCCCGTGGTCCCGCTGCCCATGATCCCGCTGCCCAGCAGTGATCCTGCTGCCCAGGCTGCCCCACGCAGTGAGGGAATGTCGCACCCCTGTTTGAGCTTTGCCTAGCCTCACCTTTTTTGCCATAAAATCAATATGTTTTGGTGAGAACCTTAGAAAAATATTGAATGGAGAAGGGAAAAGCATTAACTCAAGGCCAGACAGGCCTCTTTTCTTCTAAAAGATAGCAACAAGAAAAAGAAGTCACACATGGTTGATATCAGAAGAGTTATGCATAAGGTAAAACCAGACCCTTAGTGGCTGGATAGGCAAAGGATCCTTCGGAGACCAAAAGTGTGACACTGAGGCCTCTCTGTAGAGTTTTTTCCCCCTCCTGTTGAAGCCCACAGGAGCAACCGTGTCCCCTAATGCACATCACACTCCCACCTAGCCGTTAGCCTGTGACGACCACTCTACAGAGCATGGCTCAGCTGCGAGAAGGCAGCAAGGACAAGTGTGTGTGTGCGGGAGAACCTCTCGGCAGGTTGCCGAGCTGCACATCGTCCTGCACGTGGTACACCCCTTACAGTCCTCCTCAGCTGGCTTGAACAGCTCAGATACTGTGGTGCGAGCTGGCAAACCAAGCCCACAACCCAGAGCCACCACCACCCAGGTCACAACTACATGGTTTCCATCAAAGTCTCTGACTTGATGAGTGTTTGCTCAGCAGCAAGTTTCAGACAAACCAAACCTAGTCTCCAGCTCCTTCCAAAAAATGGCCCTGAGCACACTTGTTTGCAGACCAGCCTCCAAGAGCCAGGCAGCCCGTCAAGGTTTCCCTGCATGTGGCCTTCTTAGTCCAAAGGTAACTTTCACACAATCCCATAAGACGCTGCACGCCCTTTGCATGCCACCCCGTGGTGCCCGCAGCACTGATGCCAGTCCAGCCGCCGTGGCTGGGGCCACAGCAGTGGTGCAGCTCCCGAGCATCGTCCCCACACAGCTCCAGCGGCAGGAGGGAGCCTCGCACCCCTTGCAGGGCTTACTCCTCTGGGAGGAGCGGCTGGTTTTCACAGGCTTGGCAGGACGCAGCTGCTCTCCCTGACACACTCCTAGCAGCTGACCACTCTGAATGACTCCAGTGAGCAGAGAGGAGAGACGCTGGGCACTGGCCCTGCAAGGGCCTCTGCAGCAGAGTGTTCTGCCGCGGTTCATGCAGGGGGGACACTGCAGCCACCAAACCTCAACAGAGACAGGCTGGTGTCAGTCACACCCACCCTGTAGCCAGGAGACGACTTGTCCCGCAGGGTACCGGGCTGCAGCTGCATTTGTTCCTTCTACTAGTCCCACATGTGAGGCAGCCCCAGATCCCATGGGCTGAGCAAGCCCCTGTATCCACGCGGGACCACCGCAGGGACTCGGGACGTCACGTGCTGCAGCCATCTGCTTGCAAGGGAACAGCCTCACCAAGGAGAGGCTCTACAAAATCCATGGGGAAAGAGCTACAGTGTTAACCAGGAGAGGGTGACAAACAGAGGCTGTCATACTTTGCTATTTCAAGACTTCAGCAGTCCCACTGCTATCCCTGGAATACAGCAGTTACAGGTATGTTACCTTCACAAAAATGGGGTCTGTAGAAGCCCCCAAGCAAGGGCAACCCTCGCAGCATGCCCCCGGAGCACAGAGACAGCCCTTTCTGGTGCAGCAGCACTGCAAGCACACTGGCAATCACTGAGCAAGCATCCCTCATGCCAGCTGACATTCTCTTCCTCTCCTCAGGGACATGCAATAGCCAAAGCCCAGCACATAGCAGTGTCACAGACCTTACAAGTTAGAGACAGACTGGTAAAAGTAGGGTTGCTCCTCGACACTGCTTCGCCCCGTTTCAGCACCCTCACCACTCAGGAGAACTACCTGGGTGACCCATGCAGCCAGGGCAGCCCCCCATTGCACCTCCCTGCCCCTCGGGAGATGGGAAGGCTCCTGTGCCTGAAGCAGGCAGAGGAGCTGGTCCTTCACTGAGCACCAGCGATGCAGCTCCCCAGGCGCCAGCTTCACAGGCACCAGATGTGGTGTTAACAGCTGTTTGGAGCACAGCAGGCTGACCCTTCTCCAGTACAGCTCTGCCTCCCACTCAGCAGCACTTGAGCTTTCTCCTCCCTCCCATCCTCCCACACCAGGATTTGTCTCCTGTGTTTCAGAGGCTGAGTGTGCCTGGGGCCAGCTCGCCCAGCTATGCCAGTGGGACATATGTTGTGGTGTGGGGCACGCTGGAGCTGAGCGCAGAGTGCAGCGAGCAGGGCGACCCTCCAGCTGAGCCAGCCCAGCACAACAGCCCTGCAAAACAAAGCAATAGCATGACCGCATCTTAGTACAACTTCCACTGCACGTGGGTGCAAATAAGGGAAATTTACTTCTTTAAAAATACTGTCTAGTGATTTGGATTCTGGTAGCCATTCTATGGTTCTATGATTTCAGGCTTGGCATGATCAAACCATGACAGGGTAAGGAGCGCCCACTTACCATTCACTTCCATCTCTCTGTCATATCTCTGAAAAAGTGTTTTCAAATGATAAGAAGAACAACCACGGCCCTGCACTCCAGGCA
>NW_010124832.1:0-3470 GCF_000699245.1 Pterocles gutturalis
TCGCCCCGCCCTGTGAGCTCATCGCCGCGCGCCCGGCCGTGCCCCGGGAGCCTTCACCTCGGCACCGGCACCGGCCGATCCGGCCTCATTCCTACATAAACTCAGTAATGTTCGAACAGCTTGGTCCTGTTTAGGTCACGGCACCTACAGTTTGGGTTTTGTACGCTTCTCTTCCGTTTGCAGTGCCCCACGCTGCTCAGTGCCTTTGCGCGGCCAGTGAAGGCAGAACTGGGCCGCAGCAGCCTCAGTGCCCCGGCCTGGGATAGCTGAACGGAGCCGATTTAAAAAAAAATGGTAGCAAACAGGAGCAGTATATATTCTCTGTCAGAAATCTGTTATGCCCACATTCTCCTCTCCATAGCTTTCGTAAGTAGGAGCAATTGCCTGGTTGAGGGAAAAAAAATAATTTTTTCACTGTGTAAAGCCATTACAACAGAGGCAAAAAGTGATCCCGTTATTAAATTTTGTGTCCCATCATCAAGGCTCAGAAAGTGCTCACTGAAATCACTTTTTTTTTTTTTTTTTAATAATACATATAACCTTCTAAACTCAGCCTTAAAAATGAGTAAATTGGTTTTGTTGAAACAATCTCCCCCAAAATAAGCCAAAATACAGTTAGAATCTGTTTAAATAATAAAATGAATCTTACATTGGGAAGTGTTCAATACCTCAGCTAACATTAGGATTAAATTCAGCATATATAATTAAAATAGTTTTTCAGTCCTCCACTGTTATAGTCCATAAGTATTACATTAAGTGGACAATTAGCAGAGGTAAGGATTATTATAACAAAATACTCTTCCCTTCCACACAGCTTTTTTTACCCTAAAGTAACCATCTCTTGCAACGTATAGATTAGTATGGATATTTTTCCACTTGGATCCAAAGCACGGAAGCACTTGACAGTCACCAGTAAATTACACTAGCGCTCATCTATTAATAATATCCGGAGGATATTCCAGCTGGCTTGATGATCACTAATAACTAGGGGTAGAATTGCTCAAATGTAATTTTATCCCTTTCCTAGTCTCTCTCCCAGACACGTTATTTTCCCCTCTAAGCCCTGTGCTCCATCTATCTTTTTATTTGCTAAGCAGGAAATCCTGTAGTGAAGGTGGTCCTGTAACTCCAGCATTTCTAGGGCAGAGTTTTTACATCATGAGTAATGTCAGGTTCTGAATTACGGGACTGCAACAAGGGCAAATCCTGTGGCAGATCTGTGCATCGGTTTCTAGGACTACTGTCCTGAAACCATTTTTCCTCTTTGTTTGAATACTGTTCTTTTTTTTTT
This sequence comes from Pterocles gutturalis, assembly GCF_000699245.1. Lineage (NCBI taxonomy): Eukaryota > Metazoa > Chordata > Aves > Pterocliformes > Pteroclidae > Pterocles > Pterocles gutturalis. Next base: position 1,292 of record NW_010124832.1, read on the forward strand.
TTTTTTTAATTAATATGCTTTATTTGCTGCGTTTATGCCTGTTTGGGTTTTTTTCCCCTGCTTGCTCGCACTGCCCTGTCAAGCTTATTCTCAAAACATATTTAAAAAAATTAAGGAGGACTTAAAGAGGTGATGGCTATAAAAAGACAATACTTGTGGAGCCCCTGACCTGTCAGTTTGTAGGAAGTAGTCATCAAGCCACAAAAATATGGAAATAGCTATGGCTTGGAGTATGAAAATCAACATATGTAGTCATCATGTGTTTTTTTGGAAGACAGGCTAAACAACCTTTGTCACTTTTGCCGTGCAATGGAACCCGCTTTCTCTTTTAGGGATCACCCTGCCACTTCCCATCAGCGTTAGCAGCACTCGGAATTGCAAAATCTCCAGATGAACGTGCCGAGTCCTGTCATTTCCCCCACGGGCTGTCTAGCGATGATAATCCACTAAAGGATTGTTTCATCCAAGTGGCGGCGTCCAAGTCAAATGCCGGCAACAGGCAGGGAAACCCAAACCTGTTGAGGCAGACGTCTGCCGAGACGGGAGGAATCGGAGCGACGGCCCTTAAGAGGGTGAGGCGAGGGACATACTTTGCGCCAGCAGAATAAGTCCATGGGCTGCACCCGTGATGGGAGACCGAGCCCACAATGGTGATGGCTGGAAGTTTGCGGCATCCGCCATGCCTATGCTGGCCGAAGCAGGCCCGGGGCTGCGCTGTTTGGAGGAGTGCCTTGTCAGATTAGCCACACGGCTACTGTATTTGATGCTCAACCTGGACGGACAGGCCTGCCAGGCAGAAACTGCTCAGGCAGATGATGCTAGGGAGGACAAAAATTATCCACCGCAAGACTAAGAAGACAGATGACACCCAGCAGGAACGGCAAGCCAAATCTGCAGAATCCACAATGCAGCTGGCTAGCCCGAGGCTACCTGCCTCTTTGAAGTGGAAGAGACATCACCGACGAGCTGTCAAATTAGATCACCAGCCTGGAAATGCTGAAAGAGATTTAGTTCTTCCAACAGAGAAGGGAAAGTTTAATAGATGAAAATCTTCCTAAAGGGGCCAAGGTAGTCTGGGAGGGGAAAGGAGAATCCTTCAGATGCAGCAACAATGACAAATTGCTCACCTCCCACCTGCCCGCAGAGCACGAGATGGGATGCAACAGCGTTCAGCAGCAGCCACGGTGGCTGCAGTCACTACCAGCACGGAAAATAAAGGCCACGCCTGCAGGAATGTGCACAGAGCAGCAACAAGTAACCCATGCTACAAAATCAATTCGCCCCGCCAAACCGGTGATATCTTTATATGTTGCCCTGGAGCTGGGCTCTGAAGTACCATAAACCTAGTATTGGAGACGTGCAGCAGTGGGATGCAAAGACCCAGACCGAAAGCGAAAGCTCGGCACAGCAGAGGCGCACGATGGCATCTCTCCCTCACACGTGTTCTACAATAAAATTCAAGCACAAAAAGTGTGCGAAATACAATTCAGTTTTGATAAAACCAGAACAAAAATTAGAGATTGCCAAGTGAGTAAGCACGTGCTTAGGTGTACGGCAAATATGAAACCTGGTGTTTCCGTTAGGGACAGCAGCAACATGATCCAATTATAGATGCAAAGAAGAAATACTGCTCTTAGGGGGGAAATATTAAATGTATGAATCCACTACGCAGCTGCATCGTTGCAATTACACTTTGAAGACTGTGAAATACACCAAAGATTAAAAGAAGTGAAAAAATTGAAAACCAAAAGAAAAAAAAAATAGGCCTACAGATCGCTTTTCCTAGCAAAAAATTTAAAAGAGGTAAAAATATTACATACGAGGCTCTGTATATACATACAATTATCAAATCAATTTATGGCCATACCAAGGCAGATTTACTTGGAGAAAAATCATGATAATGTCTCTGTTCCCAGATTCAGCATTCATGTAGCAGACAAACCATACATCACCTGCAGAGATGCAAACAGAAGATGCTAGCAGATCAGAAAGAATATGAACCAGACCTCTGAATAGAAGAGTTTACACTGTATTTCTTGGTAATGATTTTACAGGTGGATCTATTCCTTTATTTTCACCTCTCTCAGATAATCTCTTTTTAAGTATTTTGTCTTCATCTCTTCCAAATCAACAGCACTGAGGAGCATAGTTTTGATCATAGAATCATAGAATCATTAAG
>NW_010124833.1:0-13783 GCF_000699245.1 Pterocles gutturalis
TCCAATCTCTAACATTCTGTGATTCTGCCACAACACATCTGTCAGTATGTCAGAGGACTAACAGGTTTCTAGCACATCATCATCACAGGATGCTCAGAGAGGCTAAGTGAAATCCCAAAGCCAGTGAAGTCCACGGGGACACCTGCATTAAGCTTTGGGTTCATTCTACATCTTCTTGATTCTCTGTAGAAGCACTGCAAAACCACAGAACTTCATGCATACATGAAGTTTATTTCATTACTTCTTACTTCTGTGGAGGACCCTCAGACCACCAGCATTCTTCCAGAAGAAACACAGCTCTTCATTTCTTGATACGCTATCTCACAGAATCACAGAATGTGAATGAATGAATGAAGCTCACTCTACATCAAGTCCTATTATATTTCCCCTCTTGGCACTGCTATAGTTATCCACTGCAACACATGGGAAATTAAGGCTCAAATATTTTACATGTATTTTCTTCCCCCACCCATAAGGTAAAACAAAATTTATTCCTTTACAAATCCCTCCTGTAAGTGCACACACAATTCCAAACACAAAGAACACAGTGATTTCTTTTCCTGAAAAAGGGGAGTTAAAGTCTTCTCATGGCATAGAGTTGAAACGAAATGGTTGAAAGAGGTGTCTTGCTGGAGCTGTACAAAGTTTTTGTAACAGTGACCAAATCCTAGCAAGTCTGGATTTCAGTGTAATATTGAAAACTTGGACTGTGTTTTCTGAAGTTTGCAAATTTTCCAGGCAGAATGGGGCTTTAGTTCAAACAGATCTGGCCAGATTTGTATTTTGCTTGAAATGATGCCCAAAAGTATGATTAAGTAAGGTTTTCACCAAAATCCTCAATTCAACTCAATGGAGTGATCTAATTTTTCCAGCAAGATGAGTCCTAGTGTATTCACTCTACAAAAAGAGGCAGGTGTGAACACAGCTTCTCCACGGTTAATTGAGATGACCAAAAAAAAAAAAAAAGACAATCCAAAGACAATGAAGTATAACACAGCACTCAAACAAAGTGTCAAGAAGTGACACAGTAAAACAGCTTTGGAATATTAAGCAGGAGGAATGTACACAATTTAAAAGCAGCTCACACTTCATCCTTCAGATTTAAGCAAAGTACAAGGGGATAAATTTCTGGTACTGGGGAAGGCAGCTTCACAGCAACATTCTTATTTTTTACTTAACTTTGAGGGTGCAATGCACAGAAAACAAGGTGCTTAGGTGGAACAAGTCAATACAGCGCTGTAGTGAATACTAACCTAAAACAATAGAGCATTTAGCCCTACTACAGGGTGGTCTTGCATCTTATAATTGTCTCCCAGGCCCTCAGTTCGTGCCACAGTCAATCCTTAAGGAAAAGGAATGTTGTATTTTCCATCCAAGGAGTGAAAACAGTCTGGGACCCTCCAGGCTGAAAGCGACAGGGCAGGCACTACCATCTCCTGTGCAGACTTTACTTTAGCAGCTTTGCAATACCTTATCTGTTAACCCCACCTTCAGCCTAGTGAATCAAGATACCACACAGTACACTAACAGAAATACAAATGTCATCCTGATTTTGTGTTTGATTTTAGTATGCAAGTTACAGCTAATCACAAGGAAAAGCCTTCCAGTATGCATACCAAAAGAGTTTGTTAAGACCAGCTAGTAAACTTAAGGGGTGATGGTATACTTCACTTAGTTTTTAGGACACACTCCAAAAAATTTCTTCTGTTTAGGACTTAGGTTTCTTCATTGCACTGCTTCATAATATGCTACCAGAAGGCATAGTCTGTGATGGCTTTTTTTTTTTTAAAGCCAAAATCCATTTAGTACTTTAATGTCATAATGCACGTTACACAGCAGAAGTTGAATTACTAATTATCTATTTATTTGAAATTTTACTTCTATGAAAAAGACTATTTGCATAGATATTGAATACAGTTTGCACTTAAAACTGCAGGAAAGTTACATACTAATATTCCCTAACAAAACTGGATTTTATATTTTCAATACATAGGGGGAAAAGAACCAAAGCAAAGTTTCTGCAATATCTACAATAACAAGTTCTTCAATCTTGACCAAAGTCTGTTAAGACATATTAAGTGCAGCTAAATAATACAGTTACAAGATATTTTTACTGTATTTCAAATTGACATTTTAAAGCACTATGTTGCATTAAGAGTCTTTGCAGTAGACTAAGGATGAATTAGTTTAAGTAAGGTTTGTCTACAGAAGATGGTCACTCCAAAGCAAGATGGACTATACATTGAAGACTACTCTGTATTAACTCCTACTATGAATAATCAAACCCAATGTACATAACTAGTGAACATCTTGGTGCATTGTACCAAGGTATACATCATTTCCCCCAAGCACAAATAAATTATATTACTCTTGCACAAGAAACTAGGGAAGTTAGCCTCAGCAACCAAACTGACACCACCACACTCAAATACTCATGTAGTCCACTTGATTTCAGAGGGATGCACGTGCAGGAGACAGCCACACAGCAAACATCCATAATGAGATCAGCCTCTACAAAAAGTTTGTTTTCGTCTCTCTACAATATAAGGGCTAAACCTGTGGGGTACGTGCTGGGAACTAAGTAGCTAACTAAGCCACTTTCTGGACAGGAAGGTAGCTCAGGACTAAGAGCACCTCTCATTGCATCTCAACTTCAATACTAAAAGGAGTTACAATTCCAGACAAGAATTTCTACAGTGCTTAGAATCATAAAATTTGGTCACTCAAAAAACTCATCTCTACAGGTAAGCAAAGCTACAGTTCATCACTGAATACACGTCAGAATCAATGTTATCAAAGATGCTGAGATACACGAGTATAAAAATGAGTATTTAAGATTGTTACATGCTTCCTAAGGAACAGTCCAAGGTTCACATGGTGAAGAGTCAACACAGTTCTTCTAATACCCCGGTTGTAGTGCAGCAAACATCTTTTCTAGCCTCCAGGAAGCAATTTAGAGGAAAAATCAGTCTTGTTTCTACTTACTCATGTTTCTCAGTGTGGACATTCCCCTTTGAAAAATGCCTTAAAAGTTCAGATTTATATTAACAGTATACTACCTCATAGTCGTTATCCATACCACGTACCTCACTGACACCCTGGGTTGGGTGCGCAGATCTGCTTCTCACAAAGAGATGGGCGCTTCATGTCACATTTTTTTTCTCCCTTTACAAACAGACAGGTGATTTTTTTTTTTTTAAACCAACCTTCACTTGAATACATTTATGTACCGAGTCCTGATCAATCACATTTTCATAAATAGGAAAAGAAACACTCTTATTCTTAAACCAGAGATAAAAATCACACCTGCTTTTCTTCAAATGCTTGACGTGGTATTGCCAGTAACAGTACTTAGGAACATAACTGCTCAAATTATTTGCTATAATGGTGCTACACTATAGTTCCCAGAAGAATTGGAATTGCTGAATGCTAGTCTCCACAAGGAAAGAAATGCTAGTGTGATGATTATGTGAAAATTCACTAGGTTTCTGCTCTCACGGGAATATTTTCCTCCTGTGATAATGCTAAACATAAAACACATTGAGTTTTAGAACTGATGAAAATAAAATTGGTATGAATAAATTATTTTTTTATATAAAAATGCACAGTCAGGACACCTACTGCATATGTAAGACCATAAAATTTAACTATCTCACTTCATTGCTGTAGCAGACTCGTGAATGTTATTGTTCATTTGTGGTCACATGTATTTGTCCTAATCATCTACAAGGATCACTGTCTGAAAATTCTTCAGAAGTCATGCTAGAGATGATATAGATGTTATGAGACAATCTACTTAGGAGACACAAGGTAATGCTTTTTATAAGCATGCTAATGACACAGGCTGTTGCTTTAACATGATGCAAGGGCTTAATGTTATTTTTAATAAAGGTTCTGGGTGCTTGTTATTTTCCAGGAAAACAGGGTCAATTTAAAAGGCAGAAGTGGGAAAATTAGTATGGCTTAACTCGCAGTCTACGACTGAAACACATTATAAAACCTTCCTTCAAATTGAGAGTGACTATTAGAAAAATATACTTTACACAGAAGTTTCTGAAGGCTTAAGACTAGCATGACAGTTACATAGATAAAATGCTTTTGACAAATTTTTCTGCTAGAACTTGATTCAGTAACACACTTCAGCATATGCTCATGAGTTTTGCTGAATCAGAGCCCAGAAGCGACACCCCTTCTGAGAGTTTCCTCATAACTGTCTGAAGTTACGCCTCTTGTGAAGACCTCTTGCCTCCACCAGCCGCTCACACACAGAACAGAACAGACGCACAGTATGACGTACCCCGCAGTGCTGTGGGACTTGCATCTTACTAGAGGACAGAATCTATTTGCAAATGGCATACAGCAGCAGATGCACATGGCTCTTCCCCTGTATCCTGATCCAGCACAAACAGCTGAAAACTAACATGACTGTTGCTGATGAACAAGGATTATGGAGCTATTGTTTAAAATCACTAAAAAACTACCTTAAAAGTAAAAGCTATCTAATTCTTGCTTGATAGCACTTCAGTACCACAATTATTGATACAGGTACTCCACTGCAGAACTGGTTATTTTGACTAGCATGAGGAGGAACTTCAGCTAGCTGTGCAGTGACTGCAAGTTATTTGTATTCTCCATTGTGTTATCTACTGTAAGAATTTGCTGAAAGAGTTAATCTTGTGGAACAGACTCCCAAGAACTTCTGAAGTGTGCCATGGTGTTCAAGTGAATCTGCCCTAGTATCTGAATTTTTAATTTTTTTTAAAAAAAAAAAATCCCCTACAGAGACAAACATTGCCTGGGGACTCTGTGCTGCTCACACATGTAAAAAGATTCAGATTTTCCCCATGTCCCCTCCCTCACTTATGTCATCCCAATTGTCAGTTCTCTTCAGCAGGTTACTTCCACAAAGGGATATGGTTTGGCGAGACAAACACTCACCTGCAATGCCACACTGTGTGCACAGGATGTGGTTCTTTGCTCTAAGCTGGGTGCCAGCCTCCCTCTCTCAGCCCCACCACAGCCCCGTTAAGGCTGGCCATAGCAGCTGGGCTCCCCAGCACCCCTCATGTGCAGTCATGATGCCAGGGTCAGAAATTTTTAGTCTAGACTGATACAGCATCTGTAAGGCACAAAACTTACATTAGAGTCTGCTTCCGAAAGAGAAAAAACTAAGGCTGTTGGAAGATGTGCTTGACACTCCCCAAAGCAAGATTTTAAAAAAACTCTACCTATTGATCAAGTAGTTAACCATCAAATATTACATTTTACAGTATAAAGGGGTGATTTATAAAGAGATCTAAATAAACTATATGAGGAAATAACACCATGACCTATTGCTTAACATTGGCAAGTCAACACACATAATACTTGTTTAAAGCCCTGGTTCATTCGATCCATGACAGTAGCCCTTATTGAGTGGCTGAAGCCCTCGTGCACAGACTGGAATCTCATTCCCCACCACTATCCCTTAATACCTGTCCAGATATAGCACTCTTTTTGTGCTATCATTTTAATTGAATACTAAAAAATATTAGTTCACTGAATGCAAGATTTACTATAACACATAAAAATAAAGTGACAATAAAGTCATACACATAAATTAAGCAAGAAGCCCTGTAATCTAGTCTGTATCAATGCTGTATTTTCTCTCATGTCAATGTCTCATTCTTCACCTTCTTTGAAGTACAATAAGTTACCATTATTGGTAAATATTTATATTCAGTTCTGCAGTGTCAAGATACTGACAGTTAATATAAGTCTTCCAAAAAAACATTCCCATCTTACCGAGACAACACAAATATTTATCATGTATGCCTTTCTAAAGGTTTATGCCTTTTTGGGAATGAGTTTTAGGATTATCTTTATTCTTGTCTCAGCAACTTTTAGCTAAGAAAACTAGAACAAATTAGGGCTCTGGTAGCCACATACACACTAGCTAAAATCAATAGCTTTAATTTTCACATTTAAACCTACAATTTTCATCTGACAGGCTCAGCAGGTTTTAATACACACAACAATTTACTTTTACTGTTTTAATTGTTTTTAGTCAATCACTTTTATTGCTTCTCTGCATCTGACTAAACAAATTAATAGAGCTATGTTTATAAATGATTACTTTGTGAAATGGCTTGATAGATACATTTGCCAGTTTCACCTTCAATTACTGCCAGCATTAGTAATATTTATACCAAAAGGTACATTTATCCAGGTTTTACAATTAAATAAGCAACAGGGGAGGGGCAGCAACAGAAAAAAACAAAACTATTTGATGAGCACCATAGTATCAAATTTCATCTAACAGTGTTTCCCCCAGGCCAACTGGAAACCAGCAAGACCTGCCTGCATAGTTGGCTGAAAAAAACCCTTTCAGGACCACAGAAAGATGGCCTACTCCTGCCTAGATTCTCGCAGGACCCTTCAGTTGAGGAAAAAAAGAACATACAAAAACCATGCAACTCAGTGGCCAGGATGACATTGTTACAAGGCATGACAGACCTAGACCAAATTCCTTATTCTGTCCATTAGACAAGGTTAGCAAGAGCCCAAGCTCCAGAAAAGAGACTTAGGGCTCCCTCCTCATCCCCACCCAACTCTGCTTCTTGGCCAGACAGGAGGTGGGTCAGGCCAGGAACATGCACTTGAACACAATACATAGCAGAGGTATATGTAGCCAAAGTTGCCACAAAACTGGAAATAACCAACTACCCCTGTGAATGCCAGTAAGGGTCAGCCTCTGCTGACACAGCCTTTCCCATGCTAAGCACATATTTGAGAAACCAAAATAAGAGATTATGATTGTAATAGTTAACTTCAGCTGTTGCTACATCAAAACATACGAATGCAACCAGAGCTTGGTCTTCCCCCCACCCCCCTGTTAAGGCATCAGGTGAGCTAAGACTACTGTGAAAATAGAATTAACTGAGAGCAGAAGTTGCCTTCAGCTACTGCTTCCATAAACATCATTCAGGAGGCTTGACCCAACGAGTGCTTTCCAAGTAGATGCATACTAGTAAGATTCTTCTATACAAGATATGGTGCACGTACATGCTCAAGTGAGATCCCAATTCACTGAGTGAAACCCAGAGTTAATATGATGGATCTTCAGCTTTTCTGTCCAAATTTAGAAAAACAAGATAGACTTGACCAAAGAGAACACATATTTCTTCCACACAAGTTACCCTAGACCCTTCGTTACAAGAAACATCACCCAAGACTTTCAAAACCCTGGACTCTAGATCTTCTTCCTAAATTTCTATTTTATCTAATGGGAGAAAACACCACAGAAACAGAAGTTAAAGTCAAAGCCTCTTTCTTCACAGGCTCCACAGTCAGGCTCCCTCTGGCAAGAAACACCTGAATGCTTTTCTTCAGAGTGTTTTAAGAGGCAGGTTGGAGACTATAACTGAGAACAGCATCCAGCCAGTGCTCAAGTCTTTCAGTAAGATCAGAGCTTGAACACATTTCCAGCTGAGGAAGAGAATTTTTCTTCTAGCTTATGGACATGTTATTTAATCTAGCCATTAGAATAGCTCACATCTTGCATGAGGAACTCCCTCCTTAGAAAGGGGGAGGCTTTGGTTTTGATCCAGCTAGGTAGAGGAAGCAGCCTGAATCCAGTTCTTCCGCCTCCTGGATAGGACCATCATTTTCAATCTTTCCTTCTCCAGTTACAGAACCACCTTCAAGATCCCCCCTCCTTCCACTGCACCCTGCTTTAAGTTGTTTGAAACCAAAGAGCTAGACCACCAACACCAAGTGGAAAAAGGGTGCTTCCTCCCTCCTGGGTGGGAGCCCCAGGAAACAGGGGTACCACCTGGCTGGCACATGGGTTAAGTCACAACAGGGTGCTGCACAGCCTGCCAGATTCAGCCTAATTCAACACACTCAGCTCTCCAGACATACCTAAACATATTCCTCCATTGGATAATTAAGTGCTTAATCTATAGCTAACAAGGCGATTCTTCCTACCCCATGCCTATTTTATCACCACTCTTGTGTTACCCCATGGATTAGGAAAACACTACTTATGATTTTGGGAGAGTCTGTCCATCCATCTCATTACATTTCTTAAACACCTTGCCTTGCAAGTGAGGAAATACTTACTCAAAGCTCTCCTCCCCACCTTTACATAGTGTGTTCTTTTATCCGAGTAGTCATCAGAGTACTAAACAAGCTGCTGCTTTTGTACAAAAGCTAAAAATTATTCTACATTGGTCAAAACTGCTGACATCAAACTAGTTTTTCATTCGATATTCCTACATATCACTCACATTTTATTTAAGCCTTCATTGAACACGTGCCCTCAGAAGCAGTCTGGGTCTTAAGCTGTAGGAAACTGATAAACTGCATAGTGTGGTAGAAGGGCTTTTTACTATTCTTTTAGAAACCTGCATAATATCTTGTATGAAAAAGCCCGGATCTCTGTCTGAGGCTGCTTGGTACTTCATGAATATCAACTAAATATATTAATCCTTTCGTCCTTAAGCTACCGAGCCTACATTCTGCTGCAACAAGAAAAAAAATCACAAAAAGCTTGTATGACAAAAAAAAAGTGTCTTGCTACACACGTAAACTGCAAAGAACAGAGCTGTTTGTTTCCCCAAGGTTCACACAAAAAATATAATTGGGATTTGTTTTAAGATTTCCATACTCCTTGAATCAGTTCCCTAGTCTAAATAGATATAATTTTTAAGTTGCTTGGTATTAAACAGATAGTTGATCTACCAGCAGTTTTCATGAAACCACCCCTTGCTCCCCACCCTGCAGTGAGGTAGCACAGCTGCTCCATAATCCTGTCTTTTCATCATCAGGCAGGACAGCACTCACCAAGATGTCAAACTGAGGACAGCCACCTTGCTTGGATGACATAGCTCAGAGTATGTCTGTGTGTTCAGGACTCTTCAATAAAGAGCTAAGACAAGACAAAAAAAAAAAGAAAAAATAAAGAGAAAAAAAGAAGCTAAATAAAAAAATCTTCTGTCACAGACTACCCAAATTGCTGCTACACGGCACTGACATCAACAGGAAGATCAGATAAAGCCAGAGGTGGCAACAGCTTCTCCACTCACAGCCAAATATGTCCATTTTGATCAAACAAAGTCATCCCCCTCCCACCACTATATTGCAGCAGAGAGAAGTCATCAACAGAACCAGTTCCAGCAAAGCCCGGGCACATCTGTATTCCTATGGAGAAGGATTAGCAAAACCATCTTACTCTGTGTCCTATGTGGCAGCTCAGCAAGGCAGCAGTCTCAGCTCATTTTTAAACTTGCCTTGAAATGTTAACAAGCTGCAAAAATACAGTAATTTATTTTTTCTGAAGGCCAACACCCTGGGATGCTGGCCCACAGAAGCTCTTGCAGAATGATTAAAATGGTATCCAATAGTGACCTGGAATTACTCTGTACAGGACACTCCTATGTGCTGCTGGACTGACTCTGAAGTTTTCACATGGCCCAGCTGCAGTATATTTAATATCTCTATCAGCTAATTACATCATTTCATAAACTGTTGAAGAATTAGTGGTACAGTATGATTTCAAAGGCCAGTTTTCAAATACAGGCAAGGTACCCCCTTACTGCACTCATGGATTGAAATAGCCACTGTTATTTAGCCGAACAAGATCAGTTGGAAGCTTAAAGTGACAATATATCACCACTTCCCTCCATGCACACCAGAGCATGCTGCTCTGAAATGACATTCAGAAAAGTTCCTTTACAAACAGGATCACACTTTTTGTGGATAGAGAAGACCTGTTGAAACACTGTTCAACATCACTTGTTCTACAATAATACCTCAAGATGCCAACCAAGATCAGACCTTATTGTGCTGGACCCACCACACAGAAAAAGCCTGTAGGTCCCTGTCAATACAGTCGAAACAAATGAGACAAGGAGGAAGTGGTCAAATAAAAAAAAAAATAGTTTGCCCAAGGTCACACAGAAAGTCTGCGTCAGAAGCAAGAAGCAGATATAGATCGCTTGATTCCCAGTGTCTTACTGTCAAGACCATCCCTTTGCACTCTTAAAAAAAAGGCACAAGGCATCAGCCCACAGCATTACTATCAAGAGTTATTCTAATTGCTAGTTCAGGAAGTAAAGCTACACCAAGGATCCACCCGGCCTGCATGTTTAAGTACAGGACAGAAATGAACACTGAAACTTGCCAAGTGGTGAACTTCTCACCAACTTCATCAAGATCCTCCTTTCCGTCTCATCTGCTTAAAGTGGAAAAGCCTTGATATCGCATACCATGCCACACTACCCCCCACCCCCAAACATTCAATATACTTTGAGAGAGATACTACAGGGTGTATTCCCAAAACATACATAAATATTAGGAATGCACTGTTTTCTCCCCTTCACTGAACTCTCTAGCATAGCAACTCATATGCATCACATAGGTTGCTTTACACCAGCCAAAACAGATGAAAAATAATCACGTCCAAGCTATAAATCATATCAGCCCACTGCAATTAAATACATTCAAATTCTAAGTCCCAGAAAACAGCCTTTGTAATGATACAATTTCTGACTGCATCTATGAAATAACTCTATCGCTGCCCTTCAAACGTGCTTTCCATTCACAAGCACACAGAAGAGACTTTACTGCCAATTCCTCCACTGATAGCACATTTTACTGACAGAATGCAGCTGAGCCACCTAAAGCAATTTCAGCTACAGAGTAACCGTTCACACAAGAAGTTAACCAGTGCCTCCATCCATTTGCAGTCCATTTAGATTAGCAAACACCACCCACACCCAGATTCATTGAACAGCCTCATGGCTGCCTAAGGACAGTGTAATGTCATAGCAGTGTGTCATGCTGTGGGAAGCGAGCCTTCCTTACTCACAAATAAGAGGTTTGGATCCTCTTTCCACCACAAACTGTTTGATCTACCCACACCTTTTCCCCCCCCTCATCTCCAGTTTCCCCTTTCCTTTGTCTTGCCTCTCTCCTGCACTACAATTTTCTCATTACACTTGTACAAAGATTTACTTGGTTTAAATAATACTGTTTAAAAAAAACCTGCCAAGTCTTCCCACAAGCTGGAGAGTACAAGTCTATCTAGAACTCACCCAGGGCAGCCTAGAACCACCTAGAACCCCCCCAGATCAGTCTAAACCAGTCTAAACACCCCCACCCCCCACAGCGTAGAACCACCTAGAAACCCACCCCCCGGCAACCCTGAACTACTTGCACTAGCCAGTCAAAGGGAGGCTGTGCAGCCACAATCAGCCAAGTTCACCACTGAATAAATATTTTCATTTTTAAAAGCAGCAGACTCCAACATAAAATTACACTTCTTTTAAAGGCAGTTGTATAAAACATGTGCTCTATTACTTATGGAAGAAAACACAAATCTTAAAACATGCCAAGACTTGGAGCTCCACATTAAAGAAACTTACTAGGAAGAGAAAATTTTAGGAACTACTTTTATTGCCAGGTTTAATCCTGCATTCCTGTCAAGCACCTCCTCCAAGTGAGTTTGCCTGATCAAAGATCTTACAGTTGACCTCTCAGATTTTGTCCATTGATCACGCAAAGTGCTAGTTTGTTACCGGCTGCTTTCATCATCTGGCCAGTGCTAGCTGTCGTGCCCTCTCCAGTTTGGTTGGTGCTAAATAATTCCAGGAGCAGGTGGGAAAGGGGGAAGAGACCACATAGCAGCACATTCTCCCACAAAGTCACACATAAAGGACATGCCATATCAGGCAGTCTGATGGAAGAAGATCAATTCACTAACATACATGTACCAGAGGAGGGCCAAGGTAGAGACTGCTACAGCAGAAGTGCAGCTGAGTAGTGTTTGGAATCAGACTGACAGTTTCCAGAGAAACATCAGGCATCCACAAGTGCAAATGCTAACACCGTGAAAACAGACAAGGCCTTGCACTATCAGATCACATGGTTCAGCTTCACACTCAGATTGACAGCGCACACAGGAGTGCCAGACACAGCAGCTAGCAGTCTGCCACTAACTGCAGAGAATGATACAGCTGCAACAGAGATTTATCCCTCCAGAAGGTGCTACACAGTGAAATTATTTTAGCCATGGGAGGCTGGCTGACTTTTCTCAGACTTTTTAATTAACCCCATGCAAAAGAATTGGGCACTGCCATCTAGGACCCTTTTACAGTTTGTAGGCCAAATCCTTTTTGTCTTGGGGGTACACACAAGTTGAAGCTACTACTGTCACAGATTAACTTTTTCCACAGCTCAGCTGGAAAGAGCAAAGTCTGGTCCTTATTCCTGCAAGTTGGGAACTGACCAGAGTCACAGTTAAAAGTAACACTAAAAAGGAACCAAAGCCAGATCCAACAGCCAGACACCACAAAGTAAGAATCAACACGTTACTTTCCCTGGTCAAAAAAACCCACACAGAGCAAGAGAAGTCACCATGCTCCCAGGGTAGCCTGCACCATCACACCCAATAGCTGGGAGGCTCCTGTCTCCTCACACTGCAGCCGTTCTAGGGCACTTATAGCAAGCTCAGGTATTCCTTGCACTGGTGTTCTGGAGAATGTGAATTTATCAGACAGCCTCAAGAGAGCTCATCTACCTGCCTATACTTTTTAGTTCACCTGCACAATATCAAGTTTGGGGTTTTTTTTAATGCTCTGTGGTAGCCACACTTTTTTTGTGCTTCACTTCCCCAAGGAAATCACTTAATACTTTTTTTCTGTGCCACCCAGTGGTAACAGAATATTTTTGTGTTAGACCTGAGAAACCACGACAAAACTGCTTGCTAGAGTCTCATGAGAAAGAGATACTTCTATTGGAAGGCAAGTGCATTACTAGTTGCTTTGCTCATTAACAAGAGCTGATCAAAGCCATACTGATCCCTGAAGATGTTGCACTCTATAAGCTACTGCAGTTTCCTAAAAAACAGTGTCTCAAGTCCAAACAGGTGACACACAACAGGCACTTTTTATCCATTTTAAAACAAGGCAGGGAAGTCTAGTCAGGAACTCTGGTCAGTCCAGGATTACTTAGGTCAAACTCAGCTAAAGCAATTTCAGAGCTAGACTTGCTGCCTCCTTCCCCTTTAGAGAGGTGTATGCCTCCCCTGGCCCTAAAGAGCAAGTACTCTCCATTACACCACCTCCACAGCCCTTCCATTCCCCACAGGGCACCCCAGTGCCTAGGACAGGAGGCCTGGGTTAAGCCCCCCCCTTTATCAGAAAGCACCTGCCACCATGCCCTAAAGTTACAAGACACTCCTAGATAGAAGCCCCCCTCCTTACAAAACCACGTCTTTAATTTGTTCAGTCAAATGCCCCAGCCATTTTATTAACACATCAGATCTCACCACATCACATAGCTCTCCTCCTAGTTAAAACAGATTTCATTGAATTAAAAACAGTAGGTTAGGTTCTCCTAAAAGAGACAGAGTCAAAGAGAAGTTACCAAACATACTCATCCTTACCTGCAGAGAAAGAACAAAAACCACCAACCCCCCAAAACTATAAAAGGCCCAGCCTCTTTTTGTCCTACTCCACAACTGCTAGACTGATGAGTTTGTATTGCTACCAGCTGACAGATACACTCCCAGCTGAAATAAAACAGATGTTAATAGTAAAGATCCCTCCTGCATACTTAAGTGAAGGGTTGTTTTCAAAGTCTTCAATTATTCGTTGAAGAACTGTTTTTCAATTTCCAGTTTTATTTGTGTTAGAAAACTAGCCTATTTTATAAACATCTAAGAGTTTAACGCTAGGCACTACAAAAGATTAATCATAGAATGGCCTGGGTTGAAAAGGACCATAGTGATCATCTAGTT
>NW_010124833.1:13814-17344 GCF_000699245.1 Pterocles gutturalis
CCATATGCAGGGCCGCCAATCACTAAACCAGGCTGCTCAGAGCCACATCCAGCCTGGCCTTGAGTGCCTCCAGGGATGGGGCATCCACGACCTCCCTGGGCAACCTGTTCCAGTGTGCCACCACCCTCTGTGTGAAAAACTTTCTCCTAATCTCTAACCTAAACCTCCCCTGTCTTAGTTTAAAACCATTCCCCCTTGTCCTATCACTATCCACCCTCGTAAACAGTCACTCCCCCTCCTGTTTATACGCTCCTTTCAAGCACTGGAAGGCCGCAATGAGGTCTCCCCAGAGCCTTCTCTTCTCCAAGCTAAACAAGCCCAGTTCCCTCAACCTTTCCTCATAGGAGAGGTGCTCCAGCCCTTTGATCATCTTAGAGGCCCTCCTCTGCACCCGCTCCAAGAGCTCCACGACCTTCCTGTGCTGGGGGCCCCAGGCCTGGACATATCTATATACTGACCCCTTTATGACAAGGCAAAGATTAGCTTAATGTTTTTCATTGAGTTCCTAAATTGGACGTCCACTTGATTATTTTAAATTTATGTAAGAATTTAAGAATATATAAAGATGAATTTCCCACTGTGAACATTTTAAATGGATGGGAAGAAAAAATTTATGTTTAAAAACTGGTTATTTATCAACCACAGAGTAACTTAACTCTAAGAAGTCATGTCTCTCCATGTTCATAGATATACTATAGCTGTATGTGCCTGTGGAGGGTACTCATGCTGACTGAGAAAGCCTGCCTAAGTGTTCTGTGAACCAACAGAGCTCTGCAATAATGCCTTGGTAATGCAAATCCTGTGTTCAGAGGACAACCCCCTTTAAGATCACACAGGCAAGACTTCTATTTTCTGGGGGGTATTTTAGCAGCGGTACTGCTAAATCTCTATGCAGAGGCTCTGCACCTAGTTCTAGTCTTTGCCACACAGAGACTCCTTTGAATACATATATTTAAACAAGATAGCCAAGACCTGCAGTCAGAAAGAGAGATCTGAAGAGGAGGGCCTTTGGTGCACGGAGCACAGCTCTTTGACAGAGTTGAAAGTCAAAGAGAATGCAGAAAGGAATAAATAATGAAAAGAACAGAAGTAGAAAGAAGCTGGGCAGACTCCAAGAGGCACAGATCTATTTGGATATTCCTAGAGCACTAAGAAAACAAGGCATTTCTTGTGTTGTTTAAAGTAGATTTTGTTGCAAATTACAGCATTACATAGAAAGAAGTGCCTCATAGTAACAGAAGTTTTGTCTTGTCCACATGACCTTAATTTCTCTCTTGTACAAGAGAAGAGTCAAAAGTTGTATGGGTCTAGAGGGAAAAAAAAAAAACAAAAAAAAAACAAAAAAAAAAAAAAAAAAACCAAAAAAAAAAAAAAATTTGGGCATCACCAGTGATCAGAGCAGTCACCTTGTCAGTGAAAAGACATGTCAACATCCTGCTCCCAGGGCTGTTCAGGAATTTACATGAATCACTCTTCGAATAAAACTGTGGAGTGCAGACATTGACCAGGAACTGCTGTTGTATGAGGAGGCCCCAGCATCGTAACATCCAAAGATCCTGGGTGTGGTAACTGCCTGGAGAGACGCCCATGTAAACAGGGACAGTCACTCCTTGCTGAGATTCCCAGGGAGATAAGTGACGCCACTGGAAAGCAGGAGTCTCTCTCTGTCTCACAAACGAACAGTCATTTACTTGATGAAGAACCCAGCATGTCTCCTTAGCATCTTTACGCGTTGTTAATAAAATGCAACACAGGCCCAGGAGTTCATAAAGGAGTACCTGAGGTCACTGGGACCCATTTGTGAGCAAAGACAAAGAGTAAATATGAAACACTTGAGGGGAGTGACCCCAAAGGGAAAGGCTTGGCACTCAAAAATAGATGTATGTTTTACAAATTGGGATACCTTTAAGTATATTTTGGGCAACCTGGTCTAGTGGAAGGTGTCCCTGCCCATGGCAGGGGGGTTGGAACTTGATGATCTTTGAGGTCCTTTCCAGCCCAGGCCATTCTATGATTCTATGATTCTATGATTCCATGATTCTGTGAAATGGGATGGAATAAAGAAAGTTTATGATGAACAACAGGGGAGAAAAAAAAAAAAACAAATCTTGAAAGGCATGAACATTGGAGAGTCTGAGCTTTATCATATCTCTTCTGAAACTAGACTGGAAAAGGCTTTAGGCACCAAATATAAGAGATGAAAAAGAAACTACCTGGAGAAGGAAAGAGAAGACCAATCAGTCTCTCATTTGCCATATAATTCCTTGCAGAGGCCATCCTCAGCTTCACAGATACTGCATCTGAGCCTCAGATTGGAGGTTCTGGATTTGATACATTTTGATTCCAAATGTTTAATTACAGTCCTTCCTACCACAAACTGCACTGTAGCAGCTCAGTGAAACTTTAGCCCAATAAAACAGAAAGTTTACGGAAATGTAGAATTATACGGGGAAGGGGGGACATTAGAGGTAAAAACCATCTAAAGAAGTCATCTAGTCCACCCCAAACCATAGGGCTGGGTTCCATCACAGGGAAGAAGTGGGGGAGAAGGGCTTTGAGAAAGCTGAGTGAGCTATTCCAGCCCATCACTTACCCTTACAACTACCCCAACACCTGGCCTGTTTCCCTAGGATCGTCTTAAATCCATGACGCCTTTCCTAAGCACTATGGGCAAAGAGAACTGACCAGGCCACTCCTCAATGCAGCACATGCTGAAAAGGTCTCTGTTACTCAGACTGATTTAATGAGACCTCTTCCACAGTCTTAATGCAATGGGTTGTGTGCACTGCAGAGAGGAAGATCACAGCAAGGTTTAAGGTCTGGGAAATGACGCAGGTGTGGTGCACTGTGCCCCTTCCCTTAGCGCCCTGACAAGCTGGGCGAGCAGCACGCTTCCCATGGCACCCCTGGCAGGACAGAAGGAAACAGGCATGGAGCCTTCCACCTGTTGTAACTTGCAGATACAGTAACAAAGTGATGGTACTTTCCAACTTTGGACAGGGAAGGAGGAAGAACTGTTGTAGCACTCATCTTCCAGGCTGATACTCCCACAGCATCCCCAGTGCCTGTTTTACCGTACCACAGCGTTTGTTTATTCTAAAGCTCCACCTCCTGGAGCCACGAAATTAATACAGAAATGGCTCAGCTGAAATAAGGGTGCAAGTTAAAGAGGAAAGTTTGCAAAGGTGTGAATCTTACAGGGGCAAGATTTAAAAAGTATCCTTGCTTTTTAAATCTGGAAGCTCATCTCCGGATCTGGGGAAAGCCAATTTCACTTCCCAGGACCTGAGAGCGGGATCTTTGACAGGGATGCTGCAGCAGCTCTGTTTAGCGTCTCGTCAGAGCCCCGCACACTGAAGATGTAAGGCTATTTCCAATGTAAACACGAGAAGGTAATTGTGACTGCTCCCCCCTCCATTTCACTCATTCCCGCTTCCCACGTCTTGACCTTTCCACCCGGCGTTTCCCAGCACACCTCAGGCGCCGGCCGGAGCTCTGCCCGCGTGTTTCCCGCCGGGAGCGGACGGTGC
>NW_010124834.1:0-4682 GCF_000699245.1 Pterocles gutturalis
CTTGTGCACCTGCACACTAGCATAACATGAGAAGTGGAAACATCCTCGGCTAAGCATTGTTTGCCAACAACTAAAACATCAGTGTGTTATCAGCATTGTTCTCAGCACAAATCCAAAACATAGCCTCATACTATCTACTTTGAAGAAAATTAACTCTAACCCAGTCAAAACCAGCACTTATCTGCAAAAAGATCTTTATTTCTTGAAAAGAGATGTAAATATCTACTTAGGAACCCTTTGCTCTTAACCAAAAGCCCATTATAAACTATGCAAATTGCCCCATCGTCCCATTTTCCACTTCAGCAGTGTAACTAGGGATTTCATTCCTCTCCTTCTGTTCATTTCCTGTGTAATCATCAACAGTAAGACACCTGTAGTTTAATATCATATGTGACTAGTAAGACTGTCATTTTCTAAAAAGTCTATGTAGTCACTTGTCATCTAGCTTGAGTAGATTTACGTACATCTCTTAAAAAAAATTCCTCTTAACTCAGAAAGCAAACATGCACTTTTTGCTGAAAATACCTCAGAAGCTTACACACTCTGAGGAATACTTGTCTGTATACTCCTCTCTGGGAAAGAGAAGAGGGAAAAAAAATAATTTTTCAGATAAAAAAAAAGCTTGAAAATATTTACCCTCTTAAAATATTAATCAACAAGATAACAGGAAACATATCATCATATAACCCGCTTAGAGTTCCTAGCCTAGTCAGTTTAAGTTGCTTATTCTAGAGATACTTGGTCTTCCAATCTCCTTCATTTATAACAAGTAAGGTTTTTTTTCTGCATTATTTCCATGTATTTTAAGCAGACATTAATTCCAAATATAAGGAGAGAAATGGCATTCTGAAACGATATTAATGCTGAATTCTGCAAACTTGCCTAATGATCAGCCTAGCTTGGCTATCTCTAAATACCCTCTAAGAATGTAAGATTAAGTAATTCTTTAGTCAAAGTCAACATTGTTCTGCCTTTTGCCTCCAGAAAACCGTAACTTAATATTCTTCAGAGACATATTTACTTTTGCCATTAATTAATAGCTTGGTGTTATTTCCAGTTTAAGTATTATGCATTGCCTACTTCTTCCACTTTTTATTTGCTCCTTGGAGCACCTGTAATTTAGCACTCAGGCTGGTATTTACATCTGCAGTACATCAGAATTTTTC
Source organism: Pterocles gutturalis (assembly GCF_000699245.1). Lineage (NCBI taxonomy): Eukaryota > Metazoa > Chordata > Aves > Pterocliformes > Pteroclidae > Pterocles > Pterocles gutturalis. The sequence continues at coordinate 1,167 of NW_010124834.1, forward strand.
ATGAACAGACATTGCCATCTTTGAATAACAGTGCTAACAAAAAAAAAATCCAAACCCTTCCTAAACAAAAAAGACACACCTGAAGCCCCTTTCATACAGTCATGGTTGATTTTAAAATCCTACTTACCATACAAAGCAAATTATTCTTTCTAACCCTCTCAGTTTATGGAATCACTTTAGAAGGGGAGTGGGTAGGGGGGGAGCCTTTTTATCATGATCAATAAAGGGTTTCCCTGAAGGATTAAATTTTGCATATTTTACCCTTGCTAGATGAATTTTCTCTGTGTGTTTTTTATGTTCTGGGGTTCCAATTTATTCATGCTACCAACTTGTAAATTGTGGGTGATATTGTATATGTGCAAGTGATGCTCTCACTTCACATTTCTCAACGGTATGTGCAAATGCTTGTTTGCAATGGCCCTTGCACAAATACTCCTTGAAATTACATTTTGCCTCTTTTTTTCTTTCCTTGTTTCAGAAAGATAATTTTCTGGAGAAAGAATAATAGTAATCTGTGGTCTTCAGTCACTATATTTTTTTAAAGCAAACTCAAATTCTCTTGTCTTCAAGTCATACCAGAAGAAAAACTCATATACAGCAGGCTTGTTTGTGCCTGGAAGCTTGTCTAGTTTTCCAGTTATATTAGTTGGCCCAGTGAATGCTATAATGTTTCACTGTTATCAGAGCCCCCCAAAAGGGGCTTGGTTCAAAGAAGAAAAATACTGCATTTAAGCTAGTGTAAACATTATCAATTGCTCTCTGAGTAAACCAAAACACAGCATGGTTTTTATACTTCTGTAACACCTGAGTAACAGAGCCCTGAGCAGAAGATTTCAGGCTGGAGGAGACTGCCCAGTCCTCGGGGTCCCAGAGCAGTGACTCAGTTGTGTCCACAGCTACCCGGGCAGCAGTGGCTGTCACAGCCTCTCCATCCTGGGAAAGCCCACCCTGGTTTGCATACCTCTGTGCACCCCCTGGGTACAGCCCCTTTACGCCACTTCCCTCTAGGTCACCCTGAAGAGCCCTTGCATCGGGTCTGGTGTTGCACCTACTGGACTGCTCTCTTCTTCTTCCACCCTTGAAAAGAAAAGAGATGCTACTGAAGCTCGTGAACTGCAAGTATCTGGTCTTTATTTTGTGTCTACTGTTACACAGTGGACCCAGTTTACAATAGTGTCCCAAATGGGAAAAGGATCAGTCATTGACTTCAGTGTCCCTTTTGGTCACTGCACGAATGAGGTGGAAAAAGCACAGGCATCATGTAGCCCTGAGCAGACTGTAACTCCTACAGAAGCTACTGACACCAAGCTTTCTTTAGTGCAGACCAGGCAAAATAAACATCTTTCTTTTTTTTTTTTTTAAATAGTAAACTGCTCCTCCTTGTTTCTGAACCATGCAATATGGATATTTTAGTTTGTGATGTTAATGACAGTTGCCACTGCTATTTGTATGGCAACATAGGTGAGGGGTTTGGGGGTGGTTTTGTTTCCCCCAATTTCATCAGCCATTGAATGTGGTAACCAATTCTATATTTTTAGGAAGCCCACAGCCTGGTTTTCAGACTTGGAAAAGGGGATACAAATGCCAGACACATTACATAAGGTTGTATATCACCTAAATTGTGAATATAGTGTCATATGTATAGACTCTGCCAGCTGCTGACTTGTTTTCACTGTTCACTACACGTTTGGTCTGAACGAGACAGTCTCATTACTTTATGTTTACAAGCCTCTGTTTCGTAGCAGGTTGAAGTCAAGGACATAAAAAGTAAAAATATAGGACCTTATTTTGGTTTGGACATACTGAAGATTGCTTTAAAGAGAAGCTCATTCTGTGTGTGTAAAAATGCAGATTGAATGTGGTTTTACTTTGCACCTACACAAGTTTTAATACTGCTTTCATATTTTAAAACACAAAAGAGATGTAGAAGTGCAGACCTTACGTAAAATTCATCTCAAATCTTCAAAACAGGTTTGATATGGCCAGTGACAAATGATGCCCCATAAAGCTTTGCATTACTATTTTTAACATAGCTCTCATACATAATTTCTCCTGCATTGATTGCCCAGCAATATGAACATGTTGAAATACAAGGCATTATAAATGACAGGCTTTCATATCTCTACTTAATCTTTGCAGGACCCATACGCACTTGACTTCATCTGAGAGGCAAATAAAAACAAGTGACGCTGACAACTGGAACCATCCCAGCAGCTTAGCCCTAGCCATCTATCTGTATTAATCACTGCTGCATATACGTGGTGACTGGCTGCTAATGGGAAAGATCCCACACATTTCACTTGCTTCACCTTCTTCATCCTCATTTTCCCTTTACTGGGTAGTAATGTCCCTTTCAGTTGAGATCCTAAAGGTCAAGCCCTTCCCACACCAATATCACCAGTCATTGTGGACTCGGACTCTACCCCTCAGGTCTGGTATTCTCACAACACTTTTTTTTCTTTCTTTTATTTTTTCAAAGCCAATATTCCATTTCTCCATCACTTTCAGAAAAGCACAACTTTCTTTTACCTCCTACCTCTCTAAAGTTGTTTACTTCTGCAACCTCCTCATTTTTCATCCACTACCTCCACTTTTGTCCTTCACTGTAAGATAGATGACAAAAGGCCTGAGCATCAGCACACATTGGCTTTCATTCCCAGTTTTGCCCACTCACTTTCTGCATCACAGGATTATCTGGGATCCTAATAAAAGCTAGGATCCCGCTCCCCCAGGCAATGAACAGCTATATTAAAGGCAGGCGCACACCAGAAACCATTTGCACTGTGCTGCATTGCTGAGCACAGGTTGAGGCTCTGCGCAGCAGGATGCAGAGCCATTGCTGGCCCCAACCTGGTAGGAATGGGGACTCAGAAGGAGTCAAAGTAGAATGGATAGCAATGAGAACAGCAAGTACTTCTCCCAGAAAAGCTTGAGCTCTCCTTCCCAGGTACAGGTGGCGTGTGCACAGTGCACTGGGTGGCTCTGCTGCAGCTCTGGCTGTGTGTGAGGGCTGGAGGAGTTCAGCGTCCTTTGTGCCTTTGCTAGTCATGTTGCTAGCATCCATTTACCCTTCTAGAAAATGGAATAGTACCGCATAGGATGCTGTGAGCCTTAACACTTGAGATATCCTGGGTGGAAAGTGTAAGGACCTGGTGCCAGCTCTGTTCTCATTTTCATACATTGCACCTGCATTCCAGAATCAGTCATTGTCACCCTGTTTGCAGATACTGGGAAACGCCTCTTCAACCTTCCCTGTTATTTGCATTGCAAGGGCAAATGAGAAAACATTCCCTCTTGCAAGCCCAAGCTTTTAGCGGGATGTCCCAAAATGACTCAGTGGCTCCAAGCCTCCTCCCTGCTGTGTCCCTGCTGAGTAAACACGGGGAACGAGCAAGGACAGGCAGGATGCTCACATCCACCGACTCTCAGTGGTACCTGCAGCCAGCGCTGGTACAGAACGCTGCTGCACACCCCTCCGAGGGGGAACGGGCTCCTAGGGGGGACGAACCGCGGGTG
>NW_010124835.1:0-22775 GCF_000699245.1 Pterocles gutturalis
CTTCCAATCTCTAACATTCTGTGTGTGATCTGTGTGGTGGAAAGAGCAGATCCCCTTAGGGTGGCCCTCCTGTGACCCTGAGATATGTCCGCTGCTTCCACTGGATTCCTGATCCCCCCTGAGTCTGGGTAACATCATTGGGACCCAGATTTGTCTTCTTATCTACTAGCTTTCCTTTTTCATCTTTTAAAGTACAAAATCTGCAGGATTATGATCAAACCAACAGTTGAGCTAATTTCTTGGATTTGCAAGGTACCGGAAGAGACATCCCCAGGTATGGAGCAGAATAATCTCTTGCCCCATAGCCAGATCAGCTGTAAAACCCTGATCTGGATATTCATATCCTGCTGTGGCCCACTTTGTGGTCGCTGCAAGATATAAAAAAGATGGAGTCTGTTTTTATAATGTCTTTCTTTGTCCCCATCTGCATTCCAGCAGATTTAAGCAGGCCTAAAGGTCACTCTGCATGTAGCCCACAGTAGCTTTTTAAAAATCTTTGAATGCTAATCCAGCTCTGAACTGCTTTGCATTTGCATATTTGCTTAATCAGAAGTGTGTAAGGTCAGCACAAGAGCTTCATTAGGATATTCATGGCTAAAATTGCTCTCCTCATCACTTCTCTTACAGCATGCAGCCAAGCTCTGCACAGGTTGGAGACCTCCCTCATTCCCCTGCTGGGAGTGGCAGTGGGGATAAAAACAGCTCCAGAAATAAGTGGGGAGGCTGGAACCCTCCAGCAAGTAGGGGGGCAGATGGAGCTTGTGTCATGCCAACCATGTTTTAGGCTGTGCTATTTTAGCTATGGAGAAAATCAAGACAAAGTCTATTCGAGAAAGCAGAAGGACAAAGTTGCAAAGATAAGGAAGCTAAGATACCTAGATGTCTGGGAGCAAGTTGTTTTGAAGAGCCTTTAGTTGTTAGACAGCAACGATGGAAGAATGCAGTGCTTCTGGGGCTGGGTTGTCCCCTGGAATATTCCTTCCAAGGAGGCAGTATTCTTCAGAAATCTGCAGTGCCACCTAATAACTGACTGACTCCCACTCGTGTAGCTCTGCTAGCGAACATACCACTGTCTCTGACCAGTGCAGTGTGAAACAGCAGCCTCTGCACATCTTTCCCTTTAGTATGTCAGTGGGTCTTCAGGAAAAGACAGTGTCCTTAGTCTAATTGATCTTTCACATTTACTTCTTGCCTTTCTAAAGATCTTAATCTTACTGGGGTCATCATGTAATCCACATCCTTCACCCATTGCAAACATCTGTTTATTCTTTCTTCTGCTGTTCCTACTCATATTTCTTCTACTAGCAACAGGTACAAAGCCTAACTGTATAATTACTTTATAAAATAGAAGAAAATTTAGAGGTAGGGAAGAGAAAGTTTTGTAATGCTACAAGAAGAGAAAATGCTGTCAGTTTCAGAAAATTTAAAACTTATGAATGTCAGGAGGCAGTTGCGCTGCAATATATGCCATGCAAACGTTTGACTTTCCATACCTCTACCTACCATATGGGACGTATGCATCCTTTATGGTCATTTGGCTGACACGACACAAAATGATATTGTGTAATACTTCCCTCATTTGTTTTACTATTAATCACACACATTGACTTCTATCATGTGATGCAAAAGAGTGGAAAAACTCAGCCCAGGTGCAAGTAGTATCACATACATATCCCATGTTCAACTTTTTCATTATCATGTGAACAGACAACCCATTTCTTTTGTGACAACTTGGAGTTATAGTAAAGATAGACAAGGCTTTCCACTTTAAATTTCAGAATCAATAGGGACTCCAGGGATTACGGCCACTCCCCATTAGGGATAACTGCAAAGGGTATTTTGTGAGGATGTTTGAATACTCTTTCCTCAAAGTAAGGAGATGTCAATAGAAGGTTTCTATTCAAATTTTAGGAGGATGTTACTGTGGAGGCAATATAAGAAAGCTTGTATTTCTGAGAGTACAAAGCCCATTAGTAGAGTTGAGAGGAATTACAAAACATACATGAAGGAAAAGCTGAACATCTGCTAACGATGAGAAGGCTTTTTAAATGGAAAGTGGAATAATGCTAACAGATGGCCAGAAGGACAATTAAAAAAAAGTAAAAGTTAATTCCAAACATTGTCTGACAAGATGAGATTCTGTTGTTCATTACATAATATTTTGTTCAGATTTACTTTTCAAGATTTTCTAAAAATTAATTATTGTACTTCTGCCATTGTCAAATCTTTCCCCCTTCCTTGCATTCACCCTTCTTCTAAAGCTTTACGTTTCACTGGATCAAGCTTTGATTGTTTTTCAGTGAGATATCATTGACTGCGGAAGTGTTGGTAAAAAGCGATAAAAGCTTGCAGAATTCAGCTCAATGTGAAAGTAACCATGAAGGACTGTAATGGGTTCTCCTGTTCATTAAAGTAATGATTTTTACAATCAAATTCTCCAGATCTATCTTAATTGAGATCATAGTTTGCTTGCACAAAAATAGTTCCCATTCCTTCCCTACCTTGTGCACTGTGCCAGCACAAGCTGAGGAACTGTACTGCACTGTGTCAGGGAGCCACAGCAGCTGGGAAATAATCCTTTTGGGATAAATTGTCTTTCAGCTTGAATCTGCTCCTGATTTGCACTGTCGCTCTGCTGCACAACTGACGTTGCCAGCTCAGGTGAGGGGATGGCAAAGGATGTGGCTGCAGGAAGAGGAGACTTACCGGCCCCTTTTTCCTGCAGCAGTATCCCCTTAAATGAATGTGCCCATTAAAACCTCAAGTGAAGCTAGGAGGAGTTTTAATAGGAATAAGCAAATGGTTCAAGGTTGGCACATCACTAGAGACAGGTCATAAGTAGAACTAATACGTCTTCATTCTAACCCAAACTGTATCTTGTGTCAGAACACAAACTTGGAAGCAATCTGTTTTCTTAACAACATTTGAAGTGACCCATAATAGGAAAAAAAACATTCTTGAGAGACTTTTGCCCTTGAAACTATTTGGGCTGAAGCTTTTGCAGTTTGTGTGATTTTTCCTATATTGTACTTAGACTGCTTTTGTCATTTAGCCTTGAATTTGGACAGCTGAATTGTAGCTGTGAATATTGCCTCCTCAGTATCTGAGCACTGCCACCCTGACCTGTGAGTAGGGACAAGTTCTCCACATCTGATGGATGAGGCAGACTGGATGAGTTTTTTTTCATACAACAGGGTCTAGATTTATGAACCTTTAGGTTTTGATAGAACGTTACTTTATCATGATGAATTAACATAGAAAAGCTTTAGAAAATCTGAAGCATAATTGTTTTCCCTTAGTTTCTTTGACAAAGACCTATTTTTACCATGTAATTCAGGAATCTCTGATGATCAACAAGACATGAAGAAACATTGCAAAAAACTGCATACCTCCATGATTAGGTAACCAAATAGATAAAAACTGGAATTCAACTGTTAAGTCAAATTTTCTGATAGTTAGAGATGAAAAACTCTCTGGTTTTACTCACACAAGATAGTCCCTAGATTTTTTTTCAGAGGGAATGTGGGCTTCCCTATTAGAAAATTGTGGGCAATATTGCAATAGGATGCTTGTGTAATAAAGGCTTTTTCAGGAACATGTCTTTAGTTTAATGGTAATAGGGCTTACAACAGCTAAGGATCTGGTAACTCACTAAGTATTCTGCCTGTCTAGAGCTCAGCAAGGAAGACAGTTCTGAAATAGAAATCTTTTGATCTTAAAATGACAAGATCTGAATAGTAAAACCCCCTCTCACAAGAAACACAGGCTGTAATTGTGGCACATCTATTATTTAAAATGTTCTTGAAAATTCACAGAAAAGCTGTTCAAAACAAAGTGAAGCATTAGGTCAGGAAGTGGTCTGTAATAGTGGGAGTATTTTTTTAAATAAATGTCTTCCTTCTTTATGCAAGCATTTGCTTGCAGTAATTGCCATGCAATTTACAAAATGTTTGGTCCAAATGGGTTGGTTCTTTTCCCTGTAAAAATATATTCTTTTTTTTTTTTTTTTTTTTGAGACCCTGTGCATGCATGTTCAAAGTGTCTGATGAAGTTCAAGTCTTTCCTTTCCTAGACAACCTCCTCCCTGGACAGCTGAGCTGTACTTGTGCCTGACAGCTAGCAAATCTGGCAGAGTCACTGTTAACATGTTAGCCATGGCTATTATAATCAAAATTCTGCAATGTAACCATCTCACAGCAGACATCAAATAACTTAGGAAAACAAGTGAGCTGGAGCTTAGTCATATTTGATAATTAATGTGTGATGGTTTCCAAACAAAATTAATTTAGTGATGGAGTAGGACATATGGAATAATGCTTAAACTTACATCAAAGGCAAATACTGAATACATTAGGATACATTATCTCTCCTTTTTCTGGAGTACATTATGTTCTATTAAGATGTGATGTTCTGAATTTTTGCCTGGGCTTCTCTGAGAATTTGTGTGATGGCTCACAAATGTGTTCCCCAGTGCCCTCCTCTCTAGCACTCAGCTATCATTTTTTCCTTCACATGAAGCATTAACACTCATTATCTGTCAGTGGAATAAAAAAAGAAAACAAAACCAAAAAGACCCAACACCACACTTTTTTAGATGAAACATCTTTCCTGGGTGACACTTGTGATGTTATCAGTAGGAAAAGCCTTCAAAGAAAATGGGTATCAAGCCTGAAACATTACATAATGCTGAGTTGAAAGACAAAGTGTTTTCTGGAACTTTAATTTTTTTTTTAAGCAGCTGCCTTTAAGTGAACACAGCCATCACTGTTATAAAATATTCAAAGCCTCATACATATCAAACAGAGACACAGTTACTAGGGCAAACAATCTCACATATCCGTTAAACAAACACTTGGAATTTTTCCTGAGCCCACTCTAGGTCCTTACAGTGCCTCTAGTTTTAATTGATTTTTTTTATCCGTTATCCATTTGTTCTCTTTTTTTATGGTAATTTTCAACTTTCCAGGACCCTGCTAGCTTTGTAGGGGAGCGGGTCGGCATGCAGTCATGGGAGCCAGAGATTAAAAGATTTCTCTGTGTTAGGTCATTAGCCATTCCACTTGCTGTACCGTAGCTCGTTTTCCCATTCCTAATTGATCATTTCATTGATCACACATTATGGAGATAGCTTAGTAACCTAAGCCTTAGCTTTGAAACACAGCAGAGGCTGCAATTATCTGAAAGTCTTCAAGGGTACCTGCAATTTTCAGTCGGAGTCTCGGTTAATCAAAGATTCTGGCTAATGGAAAGGAGGGAGAAGAGCTGTTTCAGCTGGGTTCCCCAAGACCAAAAAAGATCTGGAGAACAGAAATGGACCTATAACACTTTCTGTGCAGAAGCCCTGTGGGGTACCAGTGCATGTTTAGAGGAGATAGAGAAGCCCCTGTCCTGAAGATAGGTTGGTGTAACTGAGCACACAAAACACCTGCTGAGCCATCCCCAGGATTCGGGGTTATTGCACCCAGGAGTCTGAAATGGCTCACAAAAGGCTGTCCTGCCCCTGCAATCAGCTTCTTGCCTCTGCTCGCCACCATAGCTGTCTGAACACGTCCTGTCTGCCTTGCAGGGCCTCGAAGGGTAGAGGGGCCTTGGGGTGTTGCTACACGGGAACTGAGATGACCCGAGGCCCGAGATGGCGCAGGGCTGGAGCAGCCTGTCCAGCCAGCGCTCCCCATGTACACCTGTGTGAGCCGAGGATTCAGGTGCCACACCGTGCACGTGTGTGTGCAGGCACTGCCACATCCTCTGTCTTTTCCTCCTGGAATCCTTTACAGAGCAACAGGGATGCAGGCAGTCTCACACTGACCGCGTGCAGTGGCTAACTGGGACCGAGGTAGTGACCAGCACTGAGGTAACACGCTGACAGGCTGCCCTTGTAGTTCTGAATCCTTTAAAGATGCCTCTCTTTCCAGTTTAGATTAACGTGCCATTGAAAACTGAGTCCTTCACTATTTTCCCTGATATTATAAATCCTGCTAAATAACACGTTCTTCTGTATTTGCTAATTATTGCCCTAGTGCCCAACCATCATGCCATGGGTCATCATCTACTCTAAAGACTGGTTTTCAGTCTTTAGAGCACATAGTGCACATTGTGGTACAGAGGATATTTCCCTTTGAAGGCAGTTTATAAATCTTATTGGGCTGCTTCATGATGAAAGGCACTATAGATATATAAGAGATCAAAGCTGTGTAAAGATCAGTGGTATTTGTTTGCATGAGGTTTCTCTTTCTGTTCCAAGGATTTTGAGCTTCAAAGTTTCAGCTTTAAAGAAACTCAAAACCCAGAAGAAAACCCTAGCAAAACCCACCATGTTACAGCTGGTTTGAGGTCAGGCGAACCAAGGGCCACAGCGTTCTGACACAAACTCAAAAGCTCTTCTGCAACGTTCTATCTGCCAGGAAAAGCTAGTGCGGAGAAAATTTTGGGTTTTTCTTAACGATAGTGGGGGCCCAGAGCAGTAAGTTTTGGAGAGGAAGAATGCTGCTTAACACCGAAGAAGGAAAAAGAACAAAACTGTTGTGACTTGTCAGCCTGCTAGCAAAATTATTATCACTTGTGAGTATATGGTAGCAATTGGCCTAAAAATCAGATGAAATATTATACAATTTGTGGTATATTTTTTAAAGTGGATTTTATTTTTCACTTAAATATTTAAATATTGAGAAGTTCAGTGTATGCTTCTGCAGACGTCTATAGGAACTGGGAACAGAAGTCCCATACGTTCACTGAAAAGCATTGTCTGCAGGCAATACTGGTTTTTACTGCATTGTACTTTAACATCAGATTAGTGTTTAGCATAGAGTAAGTCATCCCTTTTATTCTTGAACGGGATCACTGCAGAAAATTTTCTTTACCTCATAGTGTGTTCTCATAAACAATGTAAAAATAAACCTGTGACCCATAAAAATAGTGCTCTATATTACAGCCACGCTGTGGTCACACAGAACATACAGATTTATTACATAATGTGGTAGTCAAAATGGAAAAAAAAAAAAAAAGGCAAGTGACCCTGTGCACCCAGTCTGAAAATCCTTCTTCTTCAAAGTGCTGTATTGTCTGTGTATCCATCAACAGTAAAGCTCTCAGTGTGAGCATCCAAAATCCACACATCTAAAACTACTTGTGGGGTTTTTTTTCATTCTTTTTAAAGAAAAAAGGATCTAAATGAAAGGAGAAATAACAAAGAACTGGTATGGATCTATGTATGTCTCTGCAGAACAACAGAGTATGAAAGTGATTCTCCAGACCCAGATGTATGAGTAAATCCCAGACTTTCTGCATATCATCTACACACTGCTCTTGAGACAAGTTGTATCCAATAATAAATAAGGTGTGTAGCCAAGCAGAGTAGAGAACAATAACCTGTTCAGCACACTTTATCAATATAATGCCATAGTCCAACAGCCAAGGGAAAGGATAAGAATCAGGAACTGAGTTTAATCAGTTACTATTGCTTGCAAGAACTCCAGAGGCCTCACAGATGAGGCAAATGTAAATTAAGTCCAGTGGTGCAGGATAAAAATAAGTTCAGTCTTGAGGTGAAAATGTTGAGGTTTCAAATTCCTACTGCCTGTCAGGTCCCACGGCTTTTAAAACTGTCACCCCAGTTTAGTATCTTAGCCATTGGTAACTAAGTTAAATAGAAGAAAACGTGTTTAACTGTTAGGCTTTGTCTAGCGGCTGTACAAATCTCTCCTGCTCTCTCTACGCACATATGCACCCGCATGCAAGCACGTGCACGCACACAGATATCCAGGTACTGGCCCTGCCTTCAGCAAACAACTCCTTTAGCTTCAGAAAGGGGATCCCACCAGCTTTACGTTGTGCCACAGAGCCGGTGGCACCAACTGCTTACACTCTTTGGAGCAGTAGATACTGCTGCATCTCCACCCCTGGGAGAAGAAAGCAGGTGGGTGCTGGCTAGCTAGAGGGAGGGCTAGCAGTCACAGAGGAAGAATTGTGCCCATAGCCAAATTGTAAACTTCCTCCCCGCTCTGCTGATGGTCAGAAAAACACATCAGACTGGAAGGAGAGCAGGATCCCCACTTGTCAGTCTGATGAACAACTGAACTGGTTCTCTTGAAGCTCAAATTAACAGCAAAACCCTTTCATACAAACAAATGTTCAACCAAATAAAACTGATGATTTTTGGATATGGAGGATTAAAAGTTTCTCTTACACTTTCTTCATAACAGCCTAAAAAAGGCAATTTGTTTCCTTACAGAATTTCAGGATTAGTCCCCAAATATGCTTGACTAAAGTCTCTGCAAATAGATTTATTTAGATGTGAAGGGAAAAATAACTTGCCTTGTTTATTCCACTGTAAGTCTCTAGTGTTTAGCGCCCATGAAATGGATTGCTTATGGGGAGATAATGTCTTTTTTGTGCCTTCTGTGAAAAATGTCTTCCTGGTTAATAGGTTGATTAAAACTGCATATACTTCAGAAGTTAAATATGATTACTTACCATACTTGTCCAAGATAATGACAGTAAAGAAGACAAGGTTGAAAGTCTGTATGATTGCCTCTCTTCCACATCCAGGGACATTCAGCACACCACACACAGATGGCCCGCCACATAAAGGATTGCATTAACTGTTAAACATTTTTGCTTCCCATTAACTAATTTAACAATATGTCCCTGCTATTAAAGAAGTAGACAAATTACAGAAAACTTCTGTCAGCTCAATCCCAATTGCTAAAATAGGCTGCTTGCCCAGATGGGATTGTTTTCTGGCCTATCAGGTTTGAAACGTCTAGAAATTCAGCAATCACCAGCCCAGCCTCTCGCAGTGTTGATTCAGCTCTTCATCCTTAATTGAGTTTCAGCCATGTAATTCTCTGGAGATTTTTGAGTGACAGCCTAAATATCGAAGGCTACTCTGATCTGCGTGTATGGTGGGTGACCTGAATTTTCTAAAACTATGATCTCTTACGAGCCTGGTTTAAGTCAGCAGACGCCATAGGTGGCAAAAACACAGCAAAAGCCTCTGAGACATTTTTGCTAGAGTTGTCAGTGGACCAAGTTAAACAAGCATTTCCAGTTTGCTTTCACTTGCCACCTTCTACAGCAAAGACACTGCTACTGACCGTGGGGCTGGTGGTACTACGGAGGCTCCCTTGGTGAGCACGAGAACGGTGGAGCAGCCTGCCATCGCTGTTTCTCACACAGCTGCTTGCCACACTGATCTCTTCTCATCACTGTTTTCCTATTTCTCTTTTTGCTTCTAAGCAACGTAGTGGTATGGAGGGAGCTCATGTATTATTATTAGCTTACAGGCTAATTCTAGGAACACACGTGGCCTCCTTTGTTCCTATAACTAAACGTGACCAGAAAGACGGTGAAAAATCAGTGTAAATGAAACACAGAGGTCAGCTGAAAAGTTGCAAACAGCCCCTTATTTTAGTGTAACTTTTTGCACAGGAAAAGTTGATGATGAAAATAAACTACCTCTTCCATGTTTTGTTCTTACACTACCTTGATGAAGAGAGTAAATAAAAGAGAAAGCAATTAGGAAGCCACTGGACTCACCAGCTTTTTTTGTGCCAGTGTCTGCTTCTAGTATTTAAGTCTTGAAACTCTATTTTTTTATGCATATTGTCTGGGTTTTTTTGCCTAATTTTATTTGCTCAGTTTCAATAACTACATACACTATGGTATCTCGCTGCTATTGGTGTACTAGGTACTTTCCCTCTCTTGTTTGTTCAGGGTTTTGTTGTGGTTTCCAGCAACTCTTTGCCAAGTATTTTCATAAAGAGAAAAAATGAACCATCACAAAACCAGCAGAATGTTCACCAAGTGAAAAGAGCTGCACAGTGCAATAAAGAAAATCCAAGATCTCCTATGCTTTTCATGTGGATTGAGACTTGATATGCTTTTACATTACGCACAAACCCGTATCTAGAGAAAACCCATTTCCAGCCAACAGCACAGAACAAAGCTTGGAATAAAACGATGGATTAATTTTGCTCTCTTTGGAAGATGTTTTATGTTCAGCTTTATACCTCAATGTGGATTTACTTGATCACTCTGTACTTGCCCTGTAAGTGCGATTCTATTTTAAACATTTATGTCTGTTAAAAAAAGAATCCTATATTAAGATTTTTGAAGAGCATCATCTGGTATGTCCATATAACTGGGCATGTCCACATTTAATTCATTCTATCCGTCATAAGGGAATTTTTTTCATAATACAGTTACATTTATCCAATGGCTAACCATTACCAGAAGGGACAGCCTCTTCTGCCAGGACTAGCACTTGGCTAACCCTCAGAGCTCTAAAGTGCAAGAAAACCACTCATTTTTCTTCTGAGTTTTCCCGAACTATGTTCTCATGCAGTCACAGTGCTGAAGGGAGGTAAGCAAGAGTAGAGTGGCTCTTTGCAGAAGCAGCCAGCACGTAGCTCAGGTCAGATGCTTCACACAATTCCACGAGCAGCCATTCATTCAGTGCAGGTCACCCAGTCCTATCTGTCTCCACTGACTGTGCAGGGAACTTTGGATGACTGATTTAGGTGAATTATTTAATCCAGATTAAGACAGATGACCTGAATCCCACATTAGAAACTAAAGGTAAGCAACCTTAAGGACATCACACAACTTGCATTTATCTACTTCCGTTTAGTCCTTGACCAGTTTTAACAACGTGGTTACTTGTTAAACTTATTAACTCAGCACTAATATGCATAAGCGCAGGCGCTATATGTATCACCATGTGCACAAACTAACAGAAATATGAAAATAATATAATTTTTCATGTGCATATGATGTAGTATTCAGCATAATTTATTTAATATTGGATTACAAACATCAAGCTCTGGAAAAGATGTCAACTATTACACTTCAATTTCTTTAAAGGTGTTATTTTAATACTGTCATATTTCATAGGAAAACCATACTTCTCTATTATTCAACTGGCATTTAAAGCTTTCTTTTAATGTTCTTTCCTAGGAATATAAAGACTTAATCACAAAAGACAGAGTTTAAGAGGACTTTATTAAATCTGACAACTGACTAATTGGACTGTGTGCAATTAACAAAAAAACCTGGTAATTGAGCATTCAACAAATGATTGTTCACTGATAGCATTTTTTTTTATCTCCGCATTTTTACAGATCTACAGTTCTGCAAATACAATGTTTGAGTGAGACATAATTTTTCCTAGTTTACAGCCACACTTCATGAGATTACTGAAGTGTGGAAAATGTCACATTGCTTCTCTTGGTAGAAGAGCCACAGGAACCACTGAAATACAAAAAAAAAAAAAAAATAGTCCTACCCATACACTTTCTCAGCTGAAAATATTTGTGTAGGACAGACTGTCTTGCCTTTTTCACTTAAAACATAAATTGCTTATATAAATATAGTAGAGACTGCTATGCAACCTATCAGATTCACTATTGTGGGATTCAATAGAAAAAGCTAATATTGGGGAAAAAAGTGCACTTTGTAGACATCTCTTCTGGTGCTTTCCAGAGGAGCTCAGTAGGTCACTACTTGCATATTGGATGTTTTAAGCTTTCCCTTCAGGCATACAAAAATAGTTCTGTTCAGATACTTTCTCTGTTGCAAATTTAAATCTCCTTTATTTTCAGAGGGGTGCACTGTATAGTTTACCTTTAGGCTCAATAAAAGATCTGTTATAATTGACTTGATGGTTATATTCCTAATGGGACATGTAAATGTCACTGAAAGTACTGTTGTTTTCTAAGCAGAATGGGATAAGAGTTTATTGGTGTTTTCTCCTTACATTTACTACTGAAGATCAGTTTCTTCTTTAAGTCTTCATAAGATATTGTCTTCTTTTCAACTTGTCTTGAAGGGTTCACTTCAAGAACCTCACAAACCAACTATACCAACCAGGCTGAAAAGTACAATATCAATTGTTTTGTTTTGAATTCCCTTGTTGCTGGATGTTAACTGGCATCCCCAGGTTCAGTGAACTCAGTCAGTAACTTGCTCAGTCTGAGTTTTCTTCTCTGTTTTTCAGACGGGACACTTCTGCTGCTTCCGCTCCTGTTCTTGCTGAGACATCTCCAAATGGCTCCAAGTCTTTCACTTGGATTTAAGCAAGTCTTCCCATTCAACAGTGGACTCACTGTTTTTAGGAATTGCTGGAAACATTGACTGCATTTTAGTTTGGAATTCTTTCATCTACAGAGGAGATGAAAAAATAAAATCAGTTAGCTGTTAATAAGGAACAAATAAAGTAGCACTATGAACACTGGGCTTATTCCACAAAATAAGCTGTGTGAGGTAAAGAAGAGGTAAAAAGACTTTAAAAATTACAGAAAATTACGACTTCTCTCTGATTACGTTGGTTCAATTAATGCAGTGAAAACAAGTATGAGGGACCCACAACAATCCCCCTTTCTAAATCACCACACTGGGGCGCCTAATTTGGACCACTTGCCTGAGTGACTCACTACTGTTATATGAACTACTATAGATATACATACACATCCAAAATGGTTTTGTTTGGAGGAAAACAACCCTAATAGAATGTGCCCATATTTTGACTGCAGTGTTTTTTTCTACATTTGTAATGAATTAAGGCCCAATAGGTCTGTTCAAGGATTTTAAAACAAGGATTAAAGAAAAAATACTGGTCAGCTCTGTCAATTTAGGTTTATCCCACCATAAGGATACAGGTAACAAAACAAAGTCTCATTCAAATTTATACACTAGTAGGAAGGAAAACAAGAGTCGTAATGATATATAGGACTAAGTTTTTCTTTCACTGTTGTTAAATTGAAATGCTGTGAAAGAGGAATTTTGCTAGTTTTGTATTCTGTATATCAATACATTAATACCAATTGCCGAATCTAATTTATGTAAAAATCATTTATGTTTGAAGAAAATATTTAGATTTAGTAGGTTTCTTTCTTCCAAGATTTTTACATATATTTTTAAAGGATAGGCATGGAAAAATCAAATCAGTGGAAGTCCTGTTACACAAACAGCAGGATGTACAGGTCACGTTTTGAACTACTATTTTTAGGAAGCTCTACAGAATCTATGACATTCACACACAGAAGACACGATGTGGTATTCAAGCACTGGATGCAATGACCTCTGGAAAACTAAATTCTGTCTCAGGCAGTATCCCACAGAGAGGTTCCAGGAAATCTAGATATTCTAAACAACCATGCAGGCATCTTCTCTAACTTGCCTATATTTTGTGTGTTATGGGTCATCAGTTTTTTTACAAATACCTTTGGGCCATTTTCTGTTCAAGTCCTGCACATGAATAATTCTGACAAAGAACTGTTACTTCTTTAGAGAAATGTTGCTGGAATGCAATTATTCAAGTTAGAGCTGATACAAAAAATGAAACCATTTACAAAGAAATCAACAATACTTTACTAAGACGATAACTACGGTGGATGAAAGCATTTTAGAACTCAAGTTTTTGTGTAAAAATGCCTGAGTACTGCTAATCAAACAAAAATATATGTTATATAAAGTAGGAGGAAAACTGAAAGCCAAATTATCCTTGTAGTTTTATCCTGATTGTGTTCTTATGTAAAGACTACTTCACTGTCTGCTTTATATTTTATTCTTATCAGATAGCTGTTTCAATTAATTATTTGTTCGTGGTTTTTAAAAATCTTGGCATCACCCACAATTCGTTCCTAAACTAATATTTTTGTTTCTTATTTAAAACTTAAAAGCTCTTGTAGACAACTAACATTTCCAAGAATTATAAACACCAGTGTCAGAGCTGATATAGGGGAACAGCCCAAATTACATCAAACAACTGCTGACAATTAAATACAAGTATCTACTGTAGGTAATGCTTTAGGAGCTTTGGCTCAGCTGTTTTTTCTAGTCCGTAATTAAGTTACCCCAGTTCTCTGATGTGTGGAAAGTATTCAATTTACTTAACATTTTTTACTTTCGGAAGTGTGAACCAACTCTTCTACTCTTTCATCTCACACTAAGTATTACCCAGGTTTTTGGTAACACAGGAGTGATCAGTTCCTAACCTGATGTAAGCTGCTGTAGCTCAGTTGGTATAACTGGAAATAACACATTTTATACCAGCTAAAGATCTGGTGCAATGTGGATTTTTTGGTTCTTTCCAAACTCAGACTTTTAAATTTCTTTTAGTGTCAAATTTAAATGATGCACTCATAAGCCCTACAGGACACCTCTGTTACTCCACTGAACATGCACAATACCAAAGGAAAACTAAAAGCAAATATATAAGGCCTCAAAAAAAAAAAAAGTATTATGGGTGTAGGAGCCACTCAGAAAACTACAGTGCTTCCTCACTCTAACAGCTACCTCATAACTGCTAACATGCCAAACCCTAACCCTCAAATGCACAAAGCAATCTTGTCTGGGAAATAGAACACTACAGCTCTATTCTGAAAGAAAAAACTTGTTTATCTAGAAAGCACTACAACACTACTAGCAGCTGCAGATTTAAGAAAATTCAGATTTTTCTCCTCTTAGAATGCTAATTTGTGTTCTGCAGGTAAAAGCAACTAATTTTCTGGAAAAATTATTTTTCCTTAACACGTGGACAAAATTTGAAATATTCGTCTTTCTTTTGCTTTTAAGATACCTGGAGAAATTTCTTCAGCTTTGTCTTCTCAGATTTTGATGTTTATTTGTAAAACCACTATGCAAGCGATGCCAGACTCACTGTCTCATTTATCATTTCATCTCCTGCCAGCATCTATGCCTTTTTCCACAAGCCCCCTCTGCACAAAGAAAGAGTTTTTCATTGCAATTTACAAGTTTGACCGTATTTTATATTTTTCCACAAACTTTCGTCCTTTGTGATTCCTGGACAGTGAGCTATTTTAATAAATCATAACGCCAAGCTGATCACCACTGTACATTGTCTTCCCAGTGTTACGCTTTAGGCTGTCACCCATTTAAGAAGGACATGACCTACAGTGACTGGCACGGGCCTCACTACTACATAACATCCTCCTGGTATGTCTAAACGGGGCCCATTTCTTCACAATACAAATGTCACAGCTACTAACTCTTACCAGAAGTTTTCATTTCTATACAATTTAAGAGATACCACACCCTATCCTTTCTCTCCACAACAGGTTTTGAGTTCTCACTGACAATACACTAAGCAATGCCGTTAGTACTAGTCATGGACTTCTATTTTCCCTGCCCCCCTCCTCCTCCCAGTAAGAAAGTGCAGTCCCTTCTTTCCTGGTGCCAATGCCTGCCTGCTTATGAATGGCTGCAGTACCACATTTCAGGCTGTGACTTCTTTCAGTCAGAGGCTAACATCCCAGGCCTCGACTGACCAAACTCTATTTAATATATTTAGGATGAAATTTGACCTCTAATGTAACTCACACTGGCCTCAGGGTTCTTCTCAATTGCATTTGGTTGACAATATCATACCAGGCCATTGCAACTTCAAAGGATCCCTGTAATGAAGGTAAAATTTGTTCACTAAATATATAAATTAGCTGTCCTTCAACAAATTTGGTTTACCAGTGTGCAGTCACCTCCTGCAGTGTGGTGAGCTTCTTGTGAAGATGATGAATCTAGCATTATGTTCTATTAATACTGCACACTTGTGGTGCAAAAGCTGGGGTGTCGCCTGCACCTGCTTTACCTCTCTGGGGATGAGCACGCTTCTTGATGAGGCAAATGCTGCAATAAAGAACCTGCATCTTGCCTTGCCTTTTCTTTTTAGAAGATATGCCACTCGAGAGGTCTCTTCCGCCCTCTCCCTCCCTGGAAATTTCCTGCATTTCTTCCAGATTCCACAATACACAAGCCAGTGGTCTCAAATCAAAAGGCATTAATTTAACTGTGAAAGCTAGCGTGCTATATACTCAGTACCGGAATGTTTTGAAATAATTCACTGCAATGGCTGCCTCTTTATCACTGTCAGCCACACTGACACCGGGGTACTCGGTTCAACTGTGGCACTGTCTTCAATTAATAGTGCAGTAAACCGAGCACTAAAAGCTGACTGTGTTTTACCTTTCTTCTGCCTTCAGTATCACAGGCCACTCTCTCAGCTGCTGCTTCTGAACCTAGTGGTACATGAACGATTTGTAACACATTTCTTGACTTAACATTCCAGCATGCTCTGTTCCTGGAGGCAACTCTCTGAAGTGAATTTCACTCAAGTGAATTTCATTTTCTTTATCACAGATATTGCAAAGCTTGCCGCCGTTTTTTCCTGCCAAATAAATTGCAGTGACTGTTCCACCTCTGACTGCCAGGCTTCTTTCTAAAAGGGTATCATCTACCTTATTGCATTAAATAATCTGTAATAGCTACAGATCGCTGTTATTTTCTTATCTTAACCTAATGATCCTGCCTCAGGTGGCAAAAATATGGGGACCTAAAAGCATCTTCCATTTAATAATCTCTTTTTAATGTACATCATTGACAGAATGTCATGCAAAAATTGGGATAGCACTATTACTGGGAGCACTTATGTGGCCGTTCATATTAAAATGAATGGAAGAGGGGCTAAAAGAGTCTATCTGAATCTTAGAATGAAAGTTTTATGAAGAATGTTCTCTTTAATGTCTGACATTCATAATAGGCCAACCCAGATTCTAGGAATTATTAGTTTCCTATTTTAGCGCTCATACCAGTAAGGACTGCTTACATTAGCTTCCAAGTGAAATGAGGTTAGATGCCCTGAGCTAGAATATCGACTGGCAGCAGAATACAGTATGTACATGCCCTGTGTTCTCCTAAGCCACCTTCACAAGGCATGAAGATGAGATGAGCTGCCCTGGATTTAAGAGCATCAGAGAGGATTGTTCTTGCTGCTTTTTCCCAAATCTTAACATGGCTGGTGTCACCCTTGTTAGCAAATGCTTACCAAGTTCCGCATGCAAAAACAGCAAGTTATTTGTAGAAAACAGCAAGCACTGAGCCCTGACAGTACTGGAAGAGCAGAGCAGACAGGCTGCTGGCTGAAGGTGACTCTCCGTTTCTCAGTGTAAAATGGGGCAGTCGCTGCCGGTGACCCTGTGCCGGTTTGCACGCTGACCTCTAAAATAAGCATGGAAAATAAAGCCCTGGTTCATATTCTTAGATCTTACACGTCATTGGCAAAGGCATTGTGGATGTTCAGATTATTCAGAATGACAAGTCTATGGAAATGGCTCTCAGAGGGTCAATCCCGGCAGTATATGTTCTAATAGTTCACTACTGTACGCTACTGTTATAGTGCACTGTTCACAACCTGTCTGCCGATTTCAATGTTTCAAGTTTGCATAGAGAAAAGCAGCAGCAGAATTTTGTTAAACCATCTAGAGAAGTTAAGAGCTCTTATTAACCCCTGTCCCACGAAGACTTACACACATGCTTAACCTGATGCAGTGTTGCACCCTTTTTGAAACCAGAGGACCGTTGACAATGCCTAGAATTAAACAAACACATAGATATTTTTCCAGAAATCCACTCCTATAAATCCTATGTAATTCGGTAAAATATGTCCTGCGCTTTTTAAAGAAAAATATAATGAAAATAATCTAAGTAACTTTACAGGGAGCGGGGGGGGGGGGGGGGGGGGAGGATCTCCACTGTTTAGAACGAAGCTGACACAGTTCCCAAACCATTACACAGATGCAATAGCCTCCCACAGCTACTATATATTCTGTCTCAAATTACTGGTGAACTACCGAGAGCTGTCAAGTCACAAGGGTCAGGCTGTCCCTTTTCTGATGAGTGGGTCACATGAAGGGATAAAACACATTAATGCTTTCCTCATGTTACTTTTACAAGTGTGCAGCAGCCATGTCACTCATTCATAAATGAATGCATTTCACAAAGGGGAAGATAGCTGGGCTACATCACAAATGTGTTTTACTAGCTCCACTTTGTCTGGTTTAATTTCTGTGTGAATGTCACTTAGCTCCCAAAAGTGGGATTGTTAACTGGTAGCCTGAAAGTATCTTTCTATACATCTATTATAAAAGGAAAAAGATGCTATTCCAGTAGAAATGCCTAAAGAAAACAAAACTGTTCTGGTTTAAGGCTAGGTTATTTTTAATACAAAAAAAGGAAGTGATTACTCATTATGATCAATGGGAAGGACAGCTATTAATTTATACACACCAAGACAGTAATTTTGTAAACCACAATCTGAAAAAAAAAAAGTAACTTCCTTAGGTTGAGAGATAGAGGAGTATCCTTTAAAAATTTATAAATTTCCATGTTGATCTTTCTGGAAATAAAATGCCAAGGACTTAAGTTTTTGTACTATGATATCTCAAAGCAGATGAAGTCATTGTCTCATTCTCACTCCCATTCTCACTGATTTCAGTGACACTGCATCAGGCTTCAAAATAAAAGTAATGGTACAGTTTGGATTATATCGTCTTGTTGTAAAATGCTTTCATACCATGCAGAAAAATGGAGCGAAACCTTTGAAATCACTGAGGAACACACCATTTATTTCTGCAGAATCTTACTTTCAAATCTGGATGCGTGGAAAGGACATGCACACGATTAGTCTATTACGTTGTATTAGTCATTGCTCCTTAGTCACCCTGGGCAATTTGAAAAATTAATACTAAGGTAATTTAAAATGTAAAATACCTAAATGTACAAAGCAAGTTGGTTAATGGAGCCAAAATCTCAGGATAAGCATCCCAACTTCATAAACTCTTCTGTGCTATAATTTGGATTTCTGAATCAAATTAAAAACATCAATTGTCTGCAAGCAGGCAGTTCCTGGAAAGGGCAACCTAAGTAATTTTTTTCCTCTGTATGTGTAGGAATTCATTATACATTATCATCCACAAGTGAGACTCATGGCTGGGAAAAAAAGCGCAAAACCAAAACTCTTAAGCGACACGTATGCCTCCACGCTCTGACTGGGGCTGAATTCCACACATGAAACCTGTCAGAGCCCGTGTGACACCCAGGGCTGGGCAGGGATGGCTGGGCACCTCCAGGCAAGCAGAGCAGCTGGGGTTTTGGACCAGAAAAGCACAAGGCAAACACGGCCACACCACCACACTTAATGAAGCACAGGAAGATCCCGTGGGACCAAGATGTAGCATGAATAATTCCCATCTATCAGATAAGCTTCTGTTTGGATTTTAGTTGTACACATATAGTTTGCAGCTACATGCCGCAGCCAAGAGGTGGATCAATCCACTCGTCCACTTAAGGAATGTGATGCTGCTCCACAGAGGCAATTCCAGACCAAAAGCTGAATGTTGTTTTATCCTTTCTAGCTTCCTAACAGTTTAGCTGCAGCCAACACCTATGAGTCTCTTCCACAACACAGTAGAGTAATTCCTCAAGACAGCTACAGTTACAGTGAAGAGTCTTCCCATATTCTTGAATCACTTACTTACAGCTGTCCCTATTCAGAAAGCAGATGAAGCAGCTTCCCAGAAGGAAAACAATTACCTTATTCTTTGAATTAGCATTCTGCCATATTAAGTTTACAGTGAAGTTCACAGGTTACCTCTTTTTTCTTTACTTCTTGGATAAAATACTAACAGTGCATATGTGTGGAGGCAAGCCTTCTGCACACCAAACTAATTAGTCAATACAAGCAGTGCAGAAAAACCTTGTGTAAACAGGAGGAGGAAGTGCTGACTTGTACTAGTACGCCCTCTTCTTTCTAAGAGCTTGAATTTAAATAAGTATTGCGGAACTAAAAGAATGTTAAAAAAAATGGGCAGATTTGATTTATATTGAAATATATGATCATGAAATAGCAAAGAAAATGTATGTTTTTAGCATACAATTAAACATAAGGAACAGAAACTTCACGACTAATACTTAGGCGGGGACAATTTAACTACAATTAAAAATTAGCAACAGCAACAAGATATACGAATGACTCTAGGATGATCCTAGGAGATATACTGCTTTTATAGCAAAATTTGTGCATTAATGAAATAGCATAAAAATTTCAGCCACTGCAATAAGCCTGTACTTGGCTGAGATCTATAGATTTTAGCAGTATTTATGGATGCCAAAACAATAACTTTTGAAGACCACGTCTCTATGTTCTCATTTTATTTTTTAAATTAATCCATCCTTAAAGCCAACAGTCCTTTGTATTTATACTGTACCTACAACTATAGTCTCACAAAATCATATAAAATCTCTCTCAAAATAAATGGCTAGATGTTATTATTGCTATGCTTAAAATGGTGATGTAAAGATTAGATCTCCTCTGGAGAAAAACAACCCGCCTAGGAAATGTCCTTACCAACAAAACCATGGCAAGCATATATTCTCTGTATTGCTTTTAATTGTTTTAGATGTCTCTACACAGCTGTGCAATTGTTTTAGACTTAATATTTTAAAGGTTATGATCAATGAAACCCACAATATTTCATTAGGAGTCACCACAAAAATGATAAACTCATATTTTATATTAGTCACAAAATACTAGGCAATTTTTCTCACTATTTTCACAGCTTTCTATGGAACATATGTGGAAGCAACAATCAGAATCTCACAAACCTACATGAATCATCCTGGCCCTTTTCCTATGGGAGAAAAAATGCTTTTATTTCTGAGGAAATAAAACCCAATTTATTGAGTGCATGAAGAGCAAAAGGGCTTTTAAAGCATAATTGATCTTGTTTGCTAATTGTTGCATGCTTTAGTCTACAACAGCTGAGGGTATTGTTCTGCTTTTAAAAGAAAGCTCATAATTGCTGATAGTTTAAAAAAAAAAAAAAGGCAAAAAAAGATCATCAGGCATTCATAGGTGGCTTTTAATACCTGTCAGGTATTCCATAGCTGAAAGTTTAATTAAAAACAAAAACTTGCTTATTTAAAACAAGGGCTTACAACTCAACTGTAACTTCTAGAAAACTGTGAAACAAGCAACAAAAAGGTGTGGTAGATCATAACACCTGTAGAATAGGTAAATAAAATAAGAAAATTTTAATTTTGGGAAATTTTAATGAAAATACTTGTTTAGGTCAACTGTAACAACAGGGTTTTTAAGGTAACTTAAACTTTTTACTTTTAAAAAATGTTACTGGGTAAAACATAATTTATTCTTCAACTGAAAATCTAAAACTCCATTGAGCATTTCATATAGAGATTGTTGAAATAAGATGTTTCAACTACTATTCAACTCTTAAAAAAAGGCAAATTGGTCAAATCTATTCTCTTCTATAAAATTTATTTCAATTCCTCTCAGAAAATAGTCAGCCCACTGCACCAGGAGTGGGCAGCTACAGGGTTCTGAGGCTGCAAGCTCAAAACCCCGTACGATATTGCCATGAAAGATAACGCCATTATGTGGAAGCTATAAGTACCAAATACATCTGTTAAAAAAAGGTGCCATTTTGTTTCAAGTCATATGTCAATTATTAAATTTGTGTTTAACATTGAACATGTCCTTCTACTTTGTGAAGTGCCTCAGAGAGGAAGGCTGTGGGTGTGTCTGGATGAGCGCTGGGGTTCAGATCAGGAGTGGTCAGTCTCCCAGTTGTCCGTGCTTACTGGGCATTAGTTCGTGTACTGCTGAGCAGTCCAAAAGTGCATGAACTGGGTTTCTTTAGGTTGACACAAAACTCAAGATGCACTCTAGGAGCGCACATAACATACTCCAACTGGGGCAAGGGCAGACAGTCCAAATTTTAAAAATCCCCTGGAATGCCTGTAGACGTCAGGTCCTCAGCCTTCAATTGCTTCACTGTCCCAATGTTGTTGGTTGATGATACTTGCTAATACAGACAGAGCATTTATGCACAGAGATAATCAAAGGTGGACTGACTTTAAAATAATTTTCCTAAGAGATTGCAAGAAGCAAGTTTTAAAAGTCTGACTGTTACTGAGAGTTGGTTATTTTCTGCATGAGGTACAATATAAAAATAGATAACCACCAACTACTAGGTTCTAAAAATGAAGATTTCTGTTTTACGTTATTGAAAAATAGAACGTAAACCATTATCAAACCAAGTCCTCACTGATCCATCACCGAGAGGGATTTAGGGACAAGAGCTGACCGGAACTTAGTTGGGTTTATTACTTACCACCCTGTTCTCAGACTACAACAGTGGTAAGTGCAGTCAGGGGATATTAACAACCCAACCTGCGACAGCATAAAATCTTTTATATCCCTTACCAAGATATAAAGATTGGTTACTTACTATCACCCCTGGGTTTTCATGCTGGCATAAAAAGCAGCAGACTGTAACACCTTTAACAATAAAGCCAGGTAAGAGCTGCAAGTAGACATTGTCACAGCACTGGTTTAAGAACCAATAAACCACAAAGATTAAATAAAAAAATCTAGTATCACCCAAGCTGGTGCATCACTTCAGTGTCTGCAACAGATCTTAGCAACGACTTGCTTCTGCGGCAAACGCAGGCTGTCTCAGAAGGTGTAAGGACGAGGCATCCTGAACTGTGCCTTCAGTCTCCTTCCATGACACAAACTGCTGAGCAATCGCGACGCTGCTTCAGAATGACGGACACAGACTAATTACAGCAATTAGAACTCATCAAGAAAATATCGTGCCAGTTTGCTCTTGTCATTTCATCTCTTGTAGGTGATGACAAGATAATTTAAACAGTCACAAAGCTTAGAGTAATACAAATTTTTATCAATCACTCACTGTCCCATCAAAAATTTATGCTTGTAGGAAACACATCGCTGAACACCAAAAATCATAGCATTTTGGCAACGATATCAACTGAAACCACTCTTCTGGGCTCTAACTACCGGCAGCACCATTGGCCACTACTGCAACGCTTGTTTAAAAAAACCGGGTCGCTGTAAGACGACCAAAGCCGCCCACTCCCCCAGCGTGAAACACAAACCGGGC
>NW_010124836.1:0-39423 GCF_000699245.1 Pterocles gutturalis
GTCTCCACTTGGACATTGAGCCATTGACTTCCAACTTTTGGTTGAATTGGCTAATTCCTTATCCACTGAGTGTTCCAACTGTCAAATCCACATCTCTCCGATTTGGAGACAAGGATGTTGTGCAGGAGAGTGTCAAAGGGTTTGCACAAGTGCAGGTAGATGATGTCAGCTGACATTCCCTTATGAAATATTTGGAAGTTAATTTTCTTTGACGAAAAGAAAATCTTCAGGGAGACAGATGTATTGGAGAATTGAAATGATGCAGTGCTTTGCTTCAGGCATTACGTACACAGTCTGTGGTACACCTTCCTCAATGGACTGGAGAATGAGATGAGAAAATCACCAGGAAATAATCAATGGGGCAGTAATAGCTGGTGTGTTGAGTAGTTGGATCAAGGGAAACACTGATTTCTCCACTGTGGTCGGCTGTGGGGAACACTCTACTAATAACAATATGTTGTTGTCCAGTTTATTGATAGTCCAGACACTGAGAGATCAAGCCCTATGCAGGATTAGCATAAACAGGAGAAACTCTGGCACTGCAAATGCACAGAAAAATATGACAATAACTAAACTGCCTTGCAATGGTAATTATTTTTCTGCTCTCACTGATTTGCTTCCTCAGGTTTGTTTTGTTTCTATCTTGACATCAGGATCTTTCAAATCATTCTTTTAGACACTTGATATGGCTCTCTTTCAAAATATTTTATAGTATTGTCTTTCAAAATATTTTGCATTTAGAACTTGAATTCCATGGGAAACAAGTGTTTGTGATACGACCCAGACTCAAATTCAAATGCTTTAATACAGTGCTACAAATTCCAAAGACCTGCTGCACTTTCACAAAGCATTTTGTGGGATTTTTTTTTAATTATTTTGAAGAATAGAAAACGTCTGCCATCTATTTTAAGTGTCACATTCAACTTCTGTATATTTATTGATATTTTCCATGAAGAAAAGTTTTTTTCCATTTTTCTGAGTGACACAAACTGCCAGCTAGACATCATACTGTTCTATGTATTCCCAATATTGGCATCTAAAAACTGTGTATGCATTTATGTGCAAATTTATATGCACATGAGCAAAGGGCTACATTAAAATGCCAGTCACAAGCACAACGGCAGACACTTTGGAAATGTTTGTGAATCATTCCGGCACATTAAGGAAATTGTTTAAGTGGAAATAGCTTAATAAATCAAAAGACTCACTCTCTCTCAAACAATATATGTGTATATATATATTTAACTTGGGATTTTTTCCAGTGTGTTTTATCACCACACATATTCCTCCTCCTCTTTGGAACTGACTTTTTTCCAGTTTGAGATCCCAATCAGCTATCCCTGAGCAACAAAAATCACTCCCAAAACATCAGGTCTTACGTCAGTTTACTTACTTTACTTATTCACTTATTATATAACAGCTTCTGTAAAATTTAAAGGAACACATTTACCTGTGAATTGCTCAATAAACTGTCTCTGCACAAAAAAAAAAAAAAACATTTCCTTTGAGTCCCCACCATTGTGTAGCTGTGTAAAACACAACAATGACAAAAGATCCAGAGGATACAGCAAACCAGTGAGTTCAGGAAGATGTAGTGGTAACAGGTAAGTAAATAAATGAAAAAGCAGCCCTTGGTGAGATTTTCACACACTTTAATTTTGGTCGGGTGCTGTGCTTCTGCTCAAGAATTTTATCTCCCCTCATTTGGCCAGGGAGAGACCATTCACAACTCTGATCAAAGGTCACTGAAGCTCCCTCCTTCTCACCTCACTAGCCCCGGGAGGCTATCATGATACTGCTCAAGTAAACTTGGCTCTAGCAGGAGCTCGTGTGTAAAGACGTGATTCCTTATGCGCCAAATTTCAGTTAAAACGTTTAACAAAGATAACTTTTCCAGTTTTTCATTCTGCAGAAGACTGTGGGCCAGACAAATATTTAATTACCCTAAATAAAGGTTCTTTCATTCTGGAACTGACATGACAATGTATTATTAGTATTCTAGTATTTTCTTTTTGCTAGCTGTTAATTTGTTATGACAGGAAAAATGCTACGCAGAGAAGCAGCTCAGATTTGTTTTTCCTCTTACTTTTTTAGACTTAGACAGAACTTGCATCTTTTTGCTGCAGAACTTAATTCCTTCACATAATGCAGAGACTTTCAGGAACTCTTTATCAGAGAGGGTTGCTGAAAAAAGAATGTCAATACCACAGCCCATAGGGCTCTGCACTAGTGCAGTTTACTCTTTCACTGTCATTTTCGCCTGCACCTGATGGGGAGACATGGAGAAAGTGACTGAAGCTTTCAGAGGAATCTAGATTGCTGTTACATCAAAAGCTCAGTAACATAGGCTGGGATGAAGCTTATAATAAGTTAATTCAAGAGCCTTAGTCTCTGAACATGGCCTTCTGGGATCTCAGTGAAGATCATTTTCCTTCATTGTTGTATTTCAGCTATTTTGCTTAGTTAATTAAATAATAGCTATATTGGACACGCAGCTATACAGCAATGCTTGACAAGCCATAACTCTTTAAAAATGGAAGAACATCTTGAATGTTCAGCTTTTCTGCTCTTAGGCTTCATTTGCACCAATACTTTGCTCTTTGGTGGTGAAGTCTCTATACTTTAATTTCCAGCCAACCTCCAAAGATCAGCATCATCAGAGTAAATCACCAAACCCCACACTACAAAAGAAACAGTGGAGTTAGTTCTGATTTAGTGGTGCCACTCCCTACACATACGAAGGGAATTAAAAAAAATATTGCCATACTAGTCCTGTCAACAAACAGCAAGAGATTAAAAGCTAGTCTTTCTTCCCTCACTTAAGAACAAATCTTAGAAGTCTGACCAAAACCCCACCAAACAGGCAAAAAGTCAAAAAAAAAATAAACAAAATTCTGAATTCTAACCCACTTCTTCTGTGTGATAAAGCTCAAGAGACTGTTCTAGTGTGTCAGACATTTTTGAGCTTCTGGAGAGGTGAGCATCATGATGCAGTACAGTACAGTACAATACAATACAATACCATCCCTCAGCTGTCTCTGTCTTCACCATAGCTGCAAGACAAAACCACTTTTTATTTATGAGGTTGTTTATGTAAGCTACCTGTGCTAGCTGGAGTTTCCCCAGGGCAATTATGATTTCTTCTTTATGTCACCTGTGACCAGGAATGCATACAGGTGTAATTCAGTAAAGGACTCTCAGGCAATCCTCTTTGAGGCCCCAATCCAGCCAGGCACTCTCTATTGAAGTGAACGTTGGACTTTAATCAGGAACGTTTAGCAAGTACTGGCTGGTGAGTAAAAACTCCACTAGTAGTTTGTACTGATAACGCTAGCCCCAGCACATCAAAAATGGAAACATTTCTGACATATCATTTGTGCCAACGTATTTCGAACCAGCCTTGCAGAAAACTGCCACAATAACAACAGGAAACAAAAGCCCACTGTCTGCCCTCCCCCAGATTTTTAAGATATATCTACAATGAAGCAAACTGGTCGCTCACTTTCCTTTGCCAAACTGCCAAACACAAAACATTTCCAAATATACACACAGTTCAGTCGTTCATCAACACCAGAAGCGTAAGATAATCTAATTTGGGACTTTAAACTGCCAGCAAGAAAGAAGTGTTAAAGAAGTGTGACTGAAAACACCATAATTCTAGCCTGGATTGTAATTGAAATAACACCTTCGGTAGTTTTCAGTAAAGCGGCACAGAGAGCGTATTCCTCTTTTTGTTCTCCTGTCACACAAGCAGACACAGCATTGCTAGCACTTTTGCTTTTCCTTCTTCTGTTTTTAGCAGCGCTCTGCACAAAAGATGTGATCTAGCATCCTTAGAGGTGAGCAGCAAATCCAACATGTCTTAAATCAAATCTTTCATGAACAAACCCAGAAGAGAAACGGCTTAGAAACAGGATACAATTGTATAAAAGATACCACGATAGCATTTTCTTCTTTCTTTCTTTTTTCTTGTCTGGACACGGACTGATCTGTATGCAAAAGGCCATTTTCTGTGCAGAAGCCACCAAGATGATCTGGCTGTAATCTAATAAAATGATTGCAAAGGAAAGTTTTAGATTGTCCTTTTGACTAAGTTGAAAGACTGCACACATTTTCCCCCATGGTTTGTTTATGATGTAAATAATGGCTTAAACATTGTTCTTCACTGAAAAGAGTCCAGCTACCCATAATCTGGCATTGATTTTCAATGCATGTTTTGCAGCTTTTAAATACATTCTTGGCAAAAAAGTTAGAAATTTTAGACTATGATATTAAAATCTGCAACTGGACTTGAGTGTGGAAACATTTTTCCAGGTCTTCAGTCTGCTCCTTTTTAGGGAACTCCATTTTGGTCCTGGATGCATGAGAATGTTGCATTTGAGCCAACAGGGAGTGCAAAGTGCACCACAGCTCCAGCAGCATTGTTTTTCTGAAGCCATTTCTGAACAACAGGAGAGCCTTGGGCTTGGTGTGACAGTGTGCAATTTCGTATTTACTCTCCAAATTTATGAACAAATTATCACATCATGTAGTTTTGGAATTCTGGAAGATTTTTTAACACATTGTAAAATATTTATAGTGCTTAAAATACCCAACCCTCAATTTTATAGTTCAATGCAATCTCTTCATACTTATGCCTATTCAATAAAATCAATACACAAAAGCAAAAACAAAAGCACTTATCTGCTTCCAATGATGACTAAAGTTGTTAATACTCTGAACACTCCTGAATTACAGCCATTAAGGTTTTAAGTGGCAGACTTTATCACTTCACTGATGCTTAAGTTAGCATGGGTTTCAGACATCCAGTGTAAATTATGGCTTATTTAAACAGTATCTTTCATTTATACCTGTTAAGAATAAAGACCCAGACACACACCCACCACTACACTAAATTACACTTCTCCAGGGAAAAAAAAAAACAACAAACCACCCTAAGAATATATCTGAAAATAATTGTGCTATAATATTATCACATTTCCCTCTCTCAAGATGCTTAATATGCCATCGTGAATTCTCCTTGAATGAATTTGTTTACACAGAGTTTGGACATAATAAGGTTCAAAGATGCAAGAACAGAGTCCTGAAAAATCTGAGAGAAGATATTTTATTTCTGTTGGAAACACAATCCTGGTGTGATGTGTCAGCCTTTTCATTAAAAAACTTTGTTTGTGTGTATCTTATTGAAAAGCCACTACACTGTAATACCAAAAAGAGAGTAACTATTAAAACTGGAGCCTTTGCAAGTGTTGTATGGCAGTTATGACAGAAAAAAAATAATTTCAGCCCAATAAGTACAATATTATTGCTCTTTTGAAGCAGCATATAAAGTAGCTGCTAAAGGCAGCCCACCCTGACAGCAGTGGAAGGGGAAGAGGCAAGGCTTACCCATCAGCATGACATTAATTTGGGTTTTTCTTTAGCCTGTAAATTAACATTCAGGTGCTTTTTTGATCCAGAGGTGGCTGACTGAAAGATTTCTGTAGACTTCATTAACCTTTACATTTAGTTCTTAAGAAAGAGAAAGTTTTGCCAGAAGGTGAGAAGCTTATTGTTTTTTTCTCTCTCTTCCTCTGTGTCCAAGGTTCAGTTCTGCAGCAGTGGACTGAAACATACTGAAAGCCTGAGTTTCATTTCCAGTTGATGCAATTTTTTATTTGAGTGGTTTTCCACCAGTAGGTAACTTTGTCCCACCATCTCTTTCTACAATAGCTTTGACTCAGTACTGCCTCATTTGACCTCACGGTCAAAGTGCATGTGGCTTCACTCAGTAAATGTAAACTGCCAGGGATGGAGGACATCTTTGGATACCTCCTGGTATTAAACCAGAGCAGGGCTCAGACTGAAGCTCTCTAGCCATAAGCACTGCTTGCATGTTGACTCACACGCTGGTGTGGACCTGGAGTGGGGCAGCTGGCTCATGAGACAAAGAGCTCAGACTCAGGAAGGCTTGGGAGCCCTCACTCCAATTCTGCTCCCACAGACACTATAAAGGGGCCTGTGCAGCCTGGCACAGGGGGAATGGCCCCATGCTTGGGCACTCTTGCCAAAACCAGTGTCTCAACATGCAAAGGACTGAGTGGGTGATACCAACAACACAGGCTTTTCTCCACCAGACACTAATGTCGAGAAATACCTCACCCTTACTCAGAGATGACCTCAGAAGATTGTAGCTTAATTTTGCTTCCATCTTGAGATGGACTGCAAATTTAAGTTATGAAATGTTCAAGATGTTAAATGAAGTTTCAGTTTGGGTTAGCCGCATAAGGGGGAAAAAGGGATAATTTAACATCTAGAAAAAAGCTTGTCAAGTTTTGTTTCCTTCTGCCAACATTAGCCAGGAAGGTTTGGATTTTGCTTGCATGCAGAGTCTGGGGAGAAAGGAGGATGGAAAGGTTCCACATTTGGCCTTTCTTTCTCAGCATGCTGAAAATCAGTAATGGATCACTCAGACAATTTCCTTCTCTTTGAAACTATTGTACTCTGCTGGGCAGATGTACAATACTAGTGCAAGCACTAAGAAATATGATAATAGACCTATGGGATTCTACGTATTCCATGAACTTTATGGATGCTTTCCCATAAATACCAGATAGACAGTTGCATTCTAAACTGATTGTGTGCATTGGTTTTAATTTACTCCCTCCTACTTCACTCCATTCATCTCCTGCTCCTGTTGCTCTCTAAAATCTGTTTGACAACTTCTATTCAGTCTCCATGTTTCTCCTCTACACTTTTTGTGCATGATCGGATTACTGTTTCTTTCAAGCATTTTAATATTTTTCTAGTTCTTTCTTCTCATCCTGTTATAATTCCCTAGATTTGGTTTCATTCTGCATGTTCATGCAGTATTTAATTTCCTAGTTGGTAGTTTTCTTTGCAGCTCTCTGTTTCTTCCCCCCAAGCACTTGACACTGCGTGTTCCTCCAAAGGCTGATCCCTCATTCTGAGTTTTATTCCAACATCTTTTCTCTTTAATCACTGCCTTATCACAGTGTGTGCAATAGTTTCCAAGTGACTCTCAGAATTTGTAAAGAGGTAGCTTTCCTTCAAAATTACATCACATCTGTATTTGAATTTCTGTTGAGTGTCACCTCTTCTAATAACAGGGGGAGGAAGGATAGAAGTTTATTTTGAATGGAAACCATACTATTTTAACTGCACCAGATTTCTTGGAAAGTATAACCAGCTAATATCTGTGAAATGCTTCCAGCATTAAGAAAGAATGCCAAAACTGAAAAGCGTGAGATGAACATGAACAGATTTGGAGCTGCCCTGTAGTAATTACGAATGCTGAATGCTGACCTGCTTGTTGGAATGATTACTGTGTAGAGAGATTGGTTATGTTTACTACCACGAAAGAAACAGCTACAATAAAAAAAAAAATAGGGACAAGTTAGTCACTTTTCTCTGGACAGTTCAGAGACAATAACAGGACAAGAAAATCAAGGGAGAGCAGTGGTTTTAAAAGCAGCATGTTCTCAAGGAAGAGAATTGCCCTGGGAACCAGACTGAGACAAAGGCACTCCTCAGTTGTCTGAAGAAGTGAAACTCGAATGGCCATCCTGGATCTATTCAGGACCCCACTGTGATTAAAAAGAGCTAAAACTTTAATCAAGCAAGTAGACTGTTGAATTGAAGCTAAGTACATGTGTCTGCAGGTCCAGGGGATTATTTTGCAGTGATTTTTGTGATTTTTGTCTGAGCCGATTCAAGAGCAAAATCTCATAGCTTCAGTTGACTTATTCCTCTGAATATTTCAAATATTCCAAAGTTCCCTAAAGTAGTTTTAACATTCCATTTAAGCTTTCTTATTGGTGTAGAATGGCCAGTGTCTTTCCCATATGAAATTTCCCTTAAACACTCAGGCAAAGAATTTCTGTGTTCGTGCCAATAGTCCCTCTCCATGGACAGAGCAAGACAACAAGAACAAAAAGAAATCAGCCATTGGAAAAAAAAGTTTTTGTAAAATTATTATTAGAGAACAGTTAACAGAGCACAGAAAAGCCATGTGAGCATACTCCAGCCAGAGAGTTATGCATATTTTTCAGATTTTTAATGCCTTCTCTGATGAACCTTAAAAATCCTGGTTCTCCATTAACATCCAGCCTTTGAGTCAGCAATCAAGAGGGAATAATTCAGAACTGACATCACAGGCAACTTCACAGTTTAATGTCAGCAGTTGACAGGGAAAGGAGAGACATGCATCAGGTTTTCATCAAACTGTGTTTAGAACTTATCTTGGGTTTCTAAACAAAGGTCTGACCAGTCCCACATTTGGCACCAAGTGCAGCCTTTCACAGCCTGCCCTGGAAAGGATTTTTGTGACTTGATTTCTTCCTTGTCAGATGCCACAACAATTTTTAGGTGACTAATGAATATTTTAATCTGACCTTCTAATCTCCAAGTGTGTTACATGCCAAAGAATAATAAGATAGGGGCAAGTATGTTACAAAATAGATTATTTCACTGAAAATCAGAATCCCTTGCCAAATTTCACATGTTCTGCAATATGCCAAAAATATCAGACAAGCAGGCGTCAGTGTGATTAATTTCACTGCTATTTCCTTTTCTCCCTAAAAGTGACCACTGAGACTGCTAAACTGCCATACATAAACATACACTTTACACTTGTTAACTGAAGTATTTGTCAACAAATTACATTCCTTTCTGCATTAGCTGGTCTCTTGTCAGCCATCTTGAGCTATTAAACAAGTATCGGTATCAGAGGAGTGCTTTGCTTTTACGTCTCCATCCATGCCAAATTGAAATGAGTAAAGAAGATTCACAGTAGAAGGGTTTTTATTTGTTTTTATGATCTAGTGTACAGATTTTAGTCCACTGGATCAAAACCCCCTTTGAGTATACCTTGAATCTAGAGTCGCTTTGAATGTTTCCAGTTTGTGGATCTTTTCTCTAGGATCTTACCTGTAAATTAGGACTAATAATTCATACAAGAAGAAATTTTCATATCCAGTTTCTGCCCACAGGTATACAGTTGTGAATGTCACTGATGCCAGGCAAAGTTTCATCTACATTCCATAGAATGAAGTATAAGCTCACTGACATCTCATGACAAGTTTAAGTATCAACACTAAATTGTGAGAAAGCTCAGGTCCAGAGTAAAGGTTTGAAGCATGTATGGAACTGCTTTTTCTTCCGCAGTACAAAGAACATCTTTTTTTCCAGAGCAGTAAGTATAATCCTATCTTCTATTTAAAGCATGCAGTTTATTATCCCACTTTTTCACTTACCTTTTTCTATAAGGTCTCTTAATCCGTTTCACTGGAAAGGGGATTTAGAAGTGCAGCACATATCAGATTTCCTGAGAGACAGACAGACAGATTTCCCATTTTTTTTCTTTTATTGGTGAATATTTCTTTTTGAAACAGTTCATAAGTGGGAGCTGAATGAAAAGGAAATTTCCTTTTTTTCCAACTACTGTACAGAACCCTGTGTCTACAAGTGTGCTGGAGAAGGATCAGAGGAATATTCAGGTAGTGCCGTGCATATGTACAACATTTCTAATTGGTTAATCATACATTATGCAAACCTGTCAAATATAATGTTAAAATGTACAACAGAGTTTAAAAAAGGATGAATTATTATTAATCCTTCTGAGATTCCCGAAGCAGGTAAAAGATGACTGAATTAATCCTCCCGATGATTACGTAAGACAGGCAGTTCTCACTTTGAAAGACATGAATCATTATTTTGTACAAGGACTTCTCAGTTTGAACTTTCAGTAACAAACGTCCTATATGGATTCTCAAGAGATATCAAGACTCTAGAAGTTACAATGTGTCAGATAGAGCTGTATATGTTGTTCTCTTCCGAACAAGAAAGCAAAGAAACGGTCTTTGTGACTGCAGGAATATGCACACAAAAAATTGATGGAATTAAAATTCTGAAGGAAAACACTGACCTAAATGGATTTTCTGACATCAGGCAAGGACTCTGACACATCCCAGCTGAGAAGTCAGGCCTCCCAACTCCACACCTTAACTGTGAAAACATAATTTAGCCTATCCTACACTATATTCTAGGGCTCAGCAACTTCTGTACTGGTCACAGTTTCTTCAGAATAGTCCCTCCAGATACTACGTGGTGCTTTATTGCAAAATATCAGTGTTTCCCATGTAGCTGCATTTTTTCCCCTTCTTTATATGTGGTGGTCTTGATTCTTACAATAGCTGTACTGCAACTTCATCAGCTGGTGGCTCACTGAAAACGTTTCAGATCCATACTCCAAGAAGCACATGAATGAAACCCCGTTATCTTTGGCCTCAAGGTGCTGCCTCTGCACATGTGGAAATAGGAAATGAAAAGAGCAGTCTCTAGAGAAATCTTGCCAATCTGATTCTGCCTCCTGTGGAGGACAATCCTCTAGCAACGTGAAAGTTTCAGGTTACTGAGGTAGAGGGAGGAGGAAGGAAGGTGGAAGAATTTATTTCACCTCTCCTTGAAAATTTCCTGTGACTCAGGGAAGTCGTTGCAAATTTAGAGTTCATAAATCCTCGGCCCCACTTGCTAGTGACTCCCATAATTTTGAATACTTCAGAATCATCACCAAACAGCAGCACATCTGACAGCTTTGACAGAAGAAACCAATCCTTCAGTCCTACCACAAAATAATTTCAGAGGAAATGAGACTAGAACTAAATTCTGTACAACACCACAGCAAATCTACTCCTGTTTGGCCACAGTTGGGAAGTATCTGCATTCACAGCTCTCTCACGCCAGGATGGTCAGCTGCTCCAGGGCTGCAACTCATACCAAAAATATTCATAAGGCTGCAAGGCTGAGAGCCCCTGGATGCATACTACATACCTTAAAAAGCTCAAAATGGGGGAACTCTGGGGGAAATTAATTGGCAAGAAGTGAAAGTGGTTCTACAGGTGTCCTCCACAGCTCACTGAGCAAGCATCTGTGTCCCAGCGCAGTTTGGGAACTGTGTTTCAGATGCCTTTTAGGCTTGCTTCCTCCCCCAGCCCTCCTTCCAGGAACACAAGGCGCTCCCCGTGAGGAACTGCTCAGAAAGAGCTCGAGTGCAATGCGAGTTTCAAGAGCTATAATTTAGCTACATCTTTTCTTGTAGGCACTGCAAAAAAAAGGGATTTCTGGTTACACAAATGGAGGGGCTGAATGAAAATGATGAAGGCTGCTGTTTTCTTCATCATGAGGTCTTAAATCCAGTCTCCCAGAGAACCTGCTTGACTTTTGCAGATTCTTCTAAGAGAAGGGCTGCTGCACTGCAGGGTTTGGGCAGATCCTCTGCATGGTAGTCCACAAAGTATTTCCACCTTCAGTTCTAGTCAGAGCAGCAGCTGAGCTGGAAGAGCGCCATGCTCTTGCAGATGGGCAGGAAAAAATCAAAAGAAAGGCCAAAAGCAACTTCTTTTATTTTTTTATAATATTGCACTTGTGCACTATATGATTAATGACCTTAGAAATTTCAGAGCAGACAGAGTTCAGGACAAGCTTAATTTAAATGTAGTTCACAGTTCAACATAATTAGTAGGAAACAATGAA
Organism: Pterocles gutturalis; assembly: GCF_000699245.1. Taxonomy (NCBI): domain Eukaryota; kingdom Metazoa; phylum Chordata; class Aves; order Pterocliformes; family Pteroclidae; genus Pterocles; species Pterocles gutturalis. Next base: position 11,533 of record NW_010124836.1, read on the forward strand.
GAGATTCCTGGTGTGAAATTCAGGGACTTGGACTCTTTTTGCATCACATCACTGGATCACCTGTTTATAATTTGAAGTATAACAACCTGATGACATTTTGATGTCTCTGTAGTTATTTGGGGACTTTTTATAGCTCACAGGAATTCTGCCTAATCTTTTTCTCCAGTATACAGAAAGATACTCTGCTATGATACATTCCTGAGCCTCTGCTTCAGAAAAGGCTTTAACACTTGCTTTGGAATAAGCCAATACTGAAAGGCTTTGCCTGACAACTTCCACGTTAGCTCACATTTTAAAACAAAGCTAATTTTCAGATGACTTCAGATGATACACGCTGCCCAGTGTTGGTTTACACTAAAAATCTCTATGCTTTTTTATCTGGGAGGGATATTCTACTTGAGAAGGAGACTTTGGTCTTGTTGAGCCTATTCTTTCTTTCTCTATTTTTATTTTTTAATTTTTATTCTTTGATGACTTGGAATACTGATATTTGGCAATTTTTCCATAGCTCTTGGGGAAGGAAATAGGAAGAAGCAACACACACTGGGTTGGAGCCTATATGACCTAGTTTTAAGCTGCAGCATATTCATTATCAAATTACGACTCCTATAAAGCATAGTCTGTGAGAGCGATGGCAGACTAGCATTTAACAGGATGGAGACAACATGTACAGCTGTAAAAAACCACTAAACTAAAGCTGTATGTCAAACCGGGCTGCACAAAGACTTTCAGTGCTTACACAGTTTCTTTGTTTTAACTCTAAGGTTACTAACTTAGCTTTGGCGTCCAAATAATTAAAACCTACTGTAATTATCCTCGTTAACTATACCCTCTAATATAAAATTTGCTTGGCTTCAAAAGATGGTAATGTAATTAGGGCAGAATGTGATGGATGTGTAGTACTTTGCTTCCAGGCACCTTGGAGGAACTAATATGTGTTTGTACTCATTTTTTGCCCTGTTTGGGTCTTATTCCACTTCCTCTGTGGTTGCCTTGCTATGGGCCTGTGACAACAATCAATGGTAAAGGCAGACTACATACAACTAATTCAGCTGCAGACATACAATGTAAAAAATAGACAGCAGTAATGTACACCATGAAAACAGTTTCTGGGGAGGGTGTTCATGTAACCCCATCCCTGTCTTTTTTTCCTCTCCTCATTTCCCCAGGGAACAACTACATTTAAGACCAATCCCCTGTCTTAGAGTATTTGAACAGGGAAAATTAAATTAGCTTCTTCCCTGGCTGCAGTTTCTAAAATTATTGTGAAATGCTTAATGAAGGCTCCTCGGAACCCCTTCACACATCTTCTTAAATAAAAGTCCGTGGTTTACAGCTCCTAGCCGCAATAGCTAAGAAATGTCTATTAGCAAAAATGCCTTATTCAGATAATATACAAAACTGAAATATTAGATACAAATATTTACTATAGTGGTTCATATTAGAATGGAGGCTTCCCATGTTACAGATTTACAAACTGGGAAATACTCATTGCTCCTCATGGCTTTTTGCTCTGTCATAACTCTAGGTTATGAGGGGATGGGGTGGGTAGACGGAGGCTTACGAATATATTGTCCAAAATTGCATGTTAACAGATACTAAAAGGAAACCAAATCAGCAGTTTATCTTACTCTGACCTTACAACCCAAATAACTGAGAATCCTTTTCAAATCGGCACTATCCATTCATATTTCTATCCACACCAGTTATTGCCATATGATTTTACTCATAGACTAAGTAACAGACTCTATCAGTCATTAAAACACAGTAGAGCTAGAACTCTTAGCAGCATAGTATGACTTAGTCTGAGATGCTGCTAACGATTCTGCACTGCTTAACCTGTTTGGTCTGGACACACCTTAGGATTTCTAAGAATCATTTAGGTTGGAAAGGACCATCGAGTCAACCATTAACCTAACACTGCCAAGTCCACCACTAAACAATGTCCCTAAGCACCACATCTACACTTCTTTTAAATACCTCCAGGGATGGTGACCCCATCATGATTTCCATCCAAGCATGCCCTGGGTTTTTTTCCCAAGGCAGTGAAAATATGCTGCAGACAGCTGCAATTTTGGTAGCTGTACAGTACTAAATAAAAAAGAGGATTTATAATCTAATATTGCCCTGTGAAAGGTGAAGCAAAGTAACCTGGCTCCTTGGTCTGAGTGACCTAAACTAGTGCCTGCAATCTGGTCCTGGAGTAATTTAGGAGGGCTATGCTTCTGTACACCATAGATGTGGGCTGTTGTTTAAGGCACATAAGCATTACCCTAAGATGTTTAAGCACTCAAAATGAACACAAAAAAAACCCATAGCCAAGGATTTTACTTTGATTCTAGATTTTCCTGTGTGCTTTAGTCTGATCTTTTTTGATTCACCAGTAATTAAATATGGGAAAAGTCAATATAAGCTAAACAAAAGTAAAATACTATCTGGACCATTCTTCTTGGATTTGCATTCTGTATTCACAGACTAAGTTGAAAATCACCTAAATAAACACATCTGTTAAGCTAACATTTTCCAGTGATAGCAATTTTAGTGTTGTGAAATGTGTTTGATGTGCTCATGTAACAAAGACCAGTTTCCAAAATACTACTTTCCAACTTTTTTTTTAAGTGTAAACTGACCTTTTTCCTGTTGGCTCTGTGCTGGCCAACATATATTTCATTTAATACTGGCTAAAGCTAGAGGTAAAACATTAAAATACTCTAGCAGTTTTGTATGTACATTGGAAAGAAAATATTATTGTGAGGGTTATATGGAGAGTAGGACCAAAAAGTTTAGCTCTGATAAATGTCTTCTCTAGCAGTCACACATTGCAATATATCACTTTGGTCAATAGGTAGGAAAGACCATAGTTTTCAAGACAACAACAGTTGGCTTTTTTGAGCTCCCAGAGAAGGTTGTCAGTTACATGAGGTAGTAATACAGACTCGGGGCCAGAGTTAGCACTAGCACATAATGCAAAAATATCTGCAAGCACATCTGTAAGCATTTTTGCCTGTGTCTAGGTAGAAGAATCAAAATGTCTAAACATGTTCCCTTTGAAATCAATGCAAGAAAGCCCCATTTGCCTTCAGGGTGCAATATCAGGTTCCTCACCATAAAAACAGAAGCACAACTGGTAGGTTGATTGGTGATGGTTAGCTGCACAAGGAGTGATCACAGAAGGGAGATGGTACCTGAACTTAAAAAGCCTCTCTTGCAGTAGCTTTTTCTGTTCTTTTTCTGCGTAATCACATTGGTGAATGACCAGCCTGTCATCTGCACCATTTTATTCTTTAGTCCTAGGTTTGGTCCACAGCTGCTGGGAACACATCAGAATCGAAACCTTAGAAAAAAAGCTGAGAGGGCAGACATTGATTTTTTACTTTTCCCAGGCACAGAGTGGCTGTCTTGGCAAAGATCAAACACCCCTTCACAAGTGAATAAGTGAAGAAATAGTCTTCCATTTCTATTTTTCTTGAGAATACACCAACTTTGTTACTTGTGTGAACCAAGAAACTTAAATTATTAGAAATCCTATGTCCAAGCATCATCCCAGTAATTTTCTTTTAATCAGAAATTGGATCTAATTTGCAATCAGCAATTACACTTTAAATGTTATTTGTTTACAATCATGTTGCTTTATTTTTCACCTTAGCCTCTCAAGTCTTGATGAGATTGAAAAGCTTACACTTGTCAAAAGAGTCAAAAAGAGGGCATGTGGTTAGTGATGCACTGTCATTAAGTACCTAAAAAAATATCATAAACTCACCAATCCAGGCGTATTAAAAGTGGTAATAAAATACACTCACTAGAGCACAGAGGATAGACAATAGCCTGACATTAAAGTGCTTTAATCCTCTTGCAGTACAGCAACTGCAGCACCTAAGTTTAAGGTCATCTGCTCTTACAAGGCTTGATATAATTTGTATATAAGTAAATAAACCAGAGAGTAATGTTAATACTTATTACACAGAGCATTCAATGGTATTTTCCATGCCACATGCTGAAATGAAGATATATTCATGTATTCGCAGAACACATGGCGAATGGACTGGTGCAAAATTCAGTAGAATTCAGCAAGCAAATCACAGTCAGAATTACTCTGGGGTGATGTCAGACAGTGATGTCGAGCATTTGGGGGTTAAACTCCTGCAGGATGAATCAGGATGTCAGATCAGTATAAACTGTAAACTGACAGCTGCTCTTCATCTCTCTCCTACACCTCCTGCAAATAATGCCCTAATAGATATCGGAGACATACCTCAGTTCTGACACTAGCAGCAGTAACAGTGATGTGTAAATTCTCTTAGCAAAGCCCAAAAGCCAGGAGGCAGGACAGATCCCAAGGGGCAAGTGTCACCTTGCTTCAACTGTCTTCCAGGTCCCTTAGCTGAAGTGTTGAGAACTGGAGCAACAGAGATGCTGGGGAGGAAGGGCACAAGAGAAGGAGGAAGACTGAGAGCTGCAAGTCTTCATCAGAGAGCAAGTGAGAATGATGATTGTAGGTCAAGGATTGCCAAGATAACAAATGTGCGAGTGCTGAGACCAAAACAAGAACACAGGAAATAGTAAAGGCAGCAAACATATCAGATGAGGCAAAAGCTGGCCACAGAAAAAGAAACACGGTGTGAGTCACAAACTGGTTCTCTGACACGAAAAGGTAGATAGGAGGAAAGAGATAGACATTGAAACGATGAGAAAATAATTCCAAAAACAAAGAAGGAAGAAACAAAAGGAGACACGTTTTAGATCAATAATTTAGACAATATTCAATTTCTTAAGAAAACAGTTAACTGACAGTTACAAGTCAAATTCCTTCACTGCAAACATCAGATGTGGAGATGCTAGAAAGCTTTGTGGTTGGATCAGTTTGACAAATTACATAACTTGCACATGGTGGAGGTGGGGGAAATAGGAAACAAAATTTTCCCCAAAAGTCAAAATATTCCATTTCAACACTTCTATGAGATTTTTTTTTTAAATTCAAAATATCTTTTTAAAATATTTGCTCAGTTTTGCTTATTTGGCCAGGAGCTATTTTTAACTTAATTGCCCTTAAGAAAATTGAGGACTTCTATTTTGGGTAACACTTGAATTTTAACAACTGTAGAAATAGTTCACAATTTCTCCTGCCCATGAAGAAGGGGAGTAGCAGAAACCTGCATGAAACTACTTTTCTTTCTTCTTTTAACTGTCAGTGAACCAAAAGAGGAGAAAAAAATAATCATTAATTTAGTTCTAATTGAGAAAATTTGAGACTGATGCTTTCTCACCAACCCTTTTGAGCTCCTGGTGATGTTCTGATTGCATTTGCTCAGCCCTGGAGAAGGCCCACATATTATAAACTCTGTCTGACAAGGACTCTTATTTACTGCTGCCTGGAGTTGCCTTAGGGCTATATCACGTGGTGTGGGAGGACTGAAATATTGCTGAAACTCCCTTTCCCAGCATTGTCTGTGTTTTGTTACATAATTTAACATAAACCCAGATTTCATAATTTTTGAATATTTTGGGGAATATTTCACTTTGTTGAGAGTACTAAAAAGTCCTCTTTAATTGAGTTCTTCTTGAAAACATTTCAGCAACATAAACCCAGATATTATGAATGTCCCACTTCAAAATCATCTTTATGATGCTTTTTACTGACAGTTAAAGTAATTTGCAAGAACTTCATACCGTTGCTGGCTTCTTCCAGCCTCGTGCTCCAGGAATATAATCGTGCTCTACTGAACTGGGAGCCTCAGGTTCAGAGCCAGAAGCAAGAACTGTGAGATCTGCTTTAATAGCTCACTTCATAATACATTAGAGTAGGAGTTTTATCAAGACTGGATTTGCAGATTTGACTTGAATGACTTGACAGACAGCAGTCTTGAAGCATGTTAAGAGAAAAATAATAACACACTAAAAAGAAGATGAAACATTTCCCTGTTTATTGAGAGAGATCCTATTTAGATTGGGCCGTTTCTCTTAGGGATCTGTGCTCCAAAGCCTAACATTAACAAAATCTCTAGAAATGCCATGAGTGGCAAGTAGCAATCATCTATGGAAGAAGAAAAGCATAAAACAGAGACTATTGCATTGTATCTTTATAAATTAAAAATTTGCTATAACTTTTATAGTGTGAGCTGATTCCCTTACAGTTAATACAGCTCTACAGATTACTCCCAAAGAATTGGGGTTTTTTTACAAGAGAAAGGGCTTAATTTTTTGTGAACATCTATCTTCTCTATGGACGATTTCTCTTCCAAAAATTCTGAAGTTGAACACGACCATTCTGAGAACCATATGTTGAAAATAGGTGCTTTGTTAGAGGAAAAATGGGAGTGTTCATGCAGATACAATAAGCTATTATTTGGTGTTCCTAAATTAGTGAATGCATTTCTTGGAAAGCTGGTCTTGCCAAAAGGCATGGTAGCAATGTAGGTGGTCTTCTGACTTTATTAGTTGTTATCAACAGATTGTAATAAAGAAAGTACTGTGAAGCGAAAGATGCTAGAAATGAGACAGAATTGGTAACTAAAATGATGTTTCATGGGTAACAGCTTGCAGCCAGTGTAATTCATACTGTAGTAAAAAGTGCTGTGCCTCAGAAAAACTCAAAAAGAAAACAGATATTCAAGATTAGAGAGTGAAATTTTTTTTCAGGCTGGTCAGAGTTCCAAATATGCATATATGCAAATATATATAAATAATTTCACAAGAAGGAAATGCTGCAATATTGTCTATTGATTTTTTTTGTCATATTTAGCAATATATATCTGTGATTATAAACAGCAATTTTGACCCATATCTTGGAGCAACAGAGATTTGTTCCCACTGATGATATCACTGTCCATTTAATTTTCTACTCCCTATTCCAAACAATGGAATTGTATCCATGGCTCATGTTTTTACATTTTTCTAATTCCTGTGCCCAGGCTGCTTAAGTATACTGCTCTCAGTATCTTTCCAAAACTTCCTCTCACTTTTGTCTCTAAGCTTCTCTCATACTACATTTTCTTTTAGGTACTCTGTTGGTCTTTTTCTCCTGGGAATGTTGATACTAATCTATTAGAGAAAGAGATCATTTAATATGTTAAGTCTGCACAACCTGACAGATTACTCCCTCATCTGATCATTCTCCACATTTTATTCATGTGTCTGACTAGTACTGTTTGTTTCACTAAATATGCGTAATCTAACGGGATGGCCCTTAAGGTTTGAAAAGCACTGCAGTCAGTATGAATTATCTATAAAATACAGTTATGGTCTACATTTAAAAAAGCAGTTTGTGATTTTATGAGTCCTAGTGGATGCTCAGTTTTCAGAACAACCAACTCCAAACCAATATAGATGCTCAAAATGAGGAACAAAAACCAAATAAGAAGAAAAAATTGCTAAAAACAGATAATATTGTCCCATGGCATGTCTAACTACTGCATTTTATTATATCTTATACTTGGCATCAAAGACAAAATGAAAATGTTTTTTTCTTTTTTTTACTAACATTTTGGGTCCTAGATTTAACCCCATGTTTTATGACAGAGGATTATTCAGCTAATTATAGAGATGAACGAAAAAGCTCACAATTTTATATGGCTGCATGACAGTTATATGCACATAGGAATAATTTGTTGTTGTTGCCACGGGCTCATTAGAAACTAACTTTTTTGCCTCATTATTTTCTAAATAAGTTGTCTTCAGTTTATGGATAACTAAACTTGACCTGCTCCTGTAAGAGGTTTCATTAGATATCCTAAAGTATCCGATTTCCTCAAATAATTCTTTTTCAACCATCACAATACTGTTCCTGTTATAATAATAGATCAGATCTGAGAAGACATTAGGAGGTATTATCAAGTACAGCTACTTCTGTAAAAATAAATCAAGACAAGTACCCTAAGAGCTAAGGCTCTTTTTCCTGCAGGCACTGGATCTGGTCAAAGCTGCAAAGTCAGTGTAAAAATTGTTATTCACCTCAATAAATGCAGGCCAGTCCCATGCTCAAGGGCTCTGCAACTCACTCCATGGTGTCTTGCCATTGCTGGTGTTGCTGTTACTGCTGTGCCCCATGTATGTTTGCTGTCCATGGAGAAAGCTCATCCAGCAGGTTTGGATTATTTACATGCTCAGATATGGCACTGCAAAAATAACAGGCTATAAAAGTAATTCATTTAGAAATGTGGCAAAGCTGGCTGTGAAATTCAAAAACTGTTAATGATGAGGGTCATTATTTACAGATCCCCTCTAATCCACAGGAGACCAAGGTACTCACCATAATTTGCAAATTTATTTTTAAACTGTATATCATAGGGATCATACCATTTAGCAATGAAACCTCTGGAAAAGCATTTCATAGAGGAGAAGTGCAGAACAGAGCATGGAGAAGAAATAATGTGCCTGTTGAACAGTACTATGTTGGTATGTGCTGTGCCAGCTGTAATTTACCCGGGACTCCAAAGCTAACTCCTCTAACCTTGTGAAAGGACTAGAGCATAATAAGAAATCATGCCTGATGTTTCATCCAAAACATGAGAAAAAGACTAAAAGTGCAGATTATGGATCACTACCATAGATGAAATTCTAAAACTAATTTTCTTCTTATGCAGCCAAGTGTCTATTAAAAGCTTTTCAGGAGTTGCTTGCAACAACTGCTTTCAGCTGCTACAAAGTACACTGCAGGGACTTAGATAAAAACATGACACTTCAGAACATTTTCTTTTTCTGCTTATATGCATACACCCCCACACACACACTTTACCTAAAGATGAAAACAGGTTTGCTTAATAAACTGGGATGGGAACAAGAAAGTGTCCTGTAGACTTTCTTGGATAATTCCACAAGTACTACCACATCTTGTAAAAGCATTTTATTTTCAGTAAAATGAATAAATTCACCCATGTATTTACTTCCACACCAATAAAATGGTATAAATAAAAGTCATATTTCATATCTGAGACATGCACAAAAATCTAGATAACTTAGTGACTTGAAAATACAGTATGTAGTACTATTAGCTTAATTCATGAAACTAAAGAACCGAGAAAAAATATTGCTGTCTTTCTTGTTTATAAAAATACTTTCTTATATTCTAATTTTAAAAATCTAGAATACAAAATGCCTTGTATTTCATGGACAATGCCTACACAGCTAGATTCTGGATCTGTGTACTACATTTTTTAATATAAGAAATTCATCACCTAAAGAAATCTAAACACTTCCTAACAGTCAAATGTTTTTATTTCTCCCATAGCATTAAGGGAAGTACAGTGACCAAGCTGAAAACCTCTACTTTGCTCCTTGTATATGGAAACTATAATGGTCTGTGTATAGTGCCAATATCAACATACTGCTTCTTATTTGCTGAGCAGTGCTGGCTATCATCAAACGTACACCTTTAATAGAGTAGCTGAAAGGCGCAGATCCACAACTATTCTCAAGTAAGAATGGAATAATGAGGTGACTCTGTCTAAATCTGTTCCTCATCGTTTTACATCCCAGATGAGTTGAAAGACAGAAACACTGTACCTCACTCCCAGCTCTCTTTAGCTGGTGACGTGTACTGTTTTAGCTCTAGCTCCAGTTCCAAGTCTGTCAAAGCCAGTGCTAATGAAATGTGATCTCTCTCCTTCTTTTTGCCTACACAGCTGTTTGATTAGAAGACTTAGTGAGGAAATAGAAATGGATCACAAATGCAGAGTATACTCATCTCTGTATAGGTGCCGTTAACAATATACTTCAAGCCAGGCTCCAGGGGTTTCTTATTGGTGGCAAAGTAGCCTACATAAACTAGATAGGAGAATCAAGGTTTTTTCACTCATTGGGTATCAACAGCTCAAACAAATTTTTAGCAGCTCAGGTCCTCCACTCGTTCTGCTCTTCTCACAGTGTTTGTCCACCCCCCAGCATCCAGGTGCTGCATTACAGATGACTTTGCCTCTATATTCTCTCCAGAAGGAACAAAATACTAGTGAATTCCATGAGCTTCAGAGCTCATCCTTCATTAACACCAGGAAGGATATAAATCAATAAAGCTGGGACCAGTCTGACTGTCCTTGAAGCCCAATCCCTAGCAGCTCCCGTACCAAAAGCATGCAGCTGGGGCTTTCCATCCCCCAGGGACAGAAACGGATGGCTAACACTATCCTTCCAGGGTCTGTACCTACAATACCCACAGCAACTCACTAAAAAATGGCATGGTGTGTACTGGAAGAAAGTAAATAGTGTGGTGAGGCTGAAGGCCAACAAGCAAACTTTTATGCAGCTAGACAATAACATCACTGACTGCACAAAGCGGTCACTACTCACACTCATGAGAGGTTTAACACCACTCGTACTAGCCAATCCCATATACATGCATGAACATCATCTTTTTTCTTTCCAGACTCAGTCTTCCCAATCAAAAAGTTATCTTTTTTTACTGTGATGCCTAACCGTCTTTTATTTTATCTCATCCTTGATTATCCTTTCTTTTCCTCTTGTAACAAGGTCAAGTGCATCCTCTTTTCCTCCTTCCCCCTCGCTTTAGGAATGACTTCTTGCTGCATTACCTCCTTTCTTCGGAGAAGTCTTTAGTTTGTTCTCTGTTTTGCTTCTTATGCAGTAGGGCTTCTTCACAAGCCTCTGTGTTTTCCCTCACGTCAATATAGTATTTGGCACAGTGTTGCTATGACCAGAAGCTAATAATATATAGTAGCTGTGAACTGAAAGGATATGGGGACAACAACATTTTGGGCATATGAAGACAAAATCTGGCAGGAAACTCATTACATCGAGCTGGAGGTTGTGTCATTATTCCCTCCCTTCTTAACTAACTGGGTTTTTGCCATGAAAGCCCTAATTCAAGAATAATTTACAGCAGCATATATGAAGACTAACCTCATTAGAGGTCTTGATGGCTAGGGGACCTTATTCCCCACCACAGCCCTACCCCAGCACTGAAACCCTACACCAGCGTGCTAGGGTATGTTCAGGCTACATACAGCTCTAGGGCCCTGCAAGGTCTGATGCAGGATTAGCCACAGGTGTTCTAGAGACAGGATATATTAAATATTTTTTTTTTTAAGTGTATTTTGGAATAGAAGTTAAGACCATATTACTCACTTGAGTTAAAAACCAATCAACAAGATTCCACTGAAAACACTGTAGTAATTAGTTAAATGTATCTTCACAGTGTTGAGTATCACATTTTACTTCATCTTACATAAATCTCTTGCGTAATAAAAGCAGCAATATCTGCCATGTGGACAGCAATAACTTTTTGCCAGTTTTCTACACAGTATGTGAGGAACATTATGATTTGTGTTAGCAGCTTTTTTGCAAAGATCCACAGAGAGACCACGTGTATCTGTCACTCATTAGCACTTGAGTATACATATCTTTTTCTAAGGTTAACAGAAATGGTAGCAGTAATATGTTAAAATGGTTTAAAATCACAAACTTCTTCACTATCTTTTCTTTCATATCTATCAGCATAGTGATGGAGAACACAACATAAAATTCACAGTTTGAATCAGTTTTCACAGCTATCACACTAGCATGACTAGTAATTTTTCAAAGTATTCATATATTATGAAGATGACAGCCACCCAAAATTATTTGAGAGAGAGATGCTGTCTTTCAGAAACAAACACTGATTTGAATTCTCAGTTTGGGAAACCTTGGGGAGGTTAAGCTGAACTTCAAAAACCTTAAGCCTTAAAATACACTGTCTAGGACTGGATTTCTTCACAAGTTCTGTGCTGGAATAAGCACACAAAAAACAGTTCTTTGTCTGTAACTTCTGTATTTTAATCTCTTTGGTTTGCAAAATTGTGTTAGAAATTTTGCAACTGTTGTCTTTCAGATAAAATTTCTGGTACTTCCACATTTGTATTAAAATGGGAAAAAAGTTTCAGACTAACATTTATTTTAATGCATCAGTATTGTACTTCTGCTTCTGATCAACACCAGAAAATGTAAGGGCACACAAGGATATCTCATGAGTGACAGGTTAAGTATGGAAGAGGAGAGTTCAATCACATTTTCTTGAGCTTCAGAGAAGATCTAGTTTACATTTTAAGCAGAGTTCTTAAAATCATTGTTAATTTTTTTTTTTTGCCGTATCTTCATAATGTATTTGTTTCCAATGTCATTTTTGTGTGTAAGTTGTGACACCATAGGATGCTTCTTACAAGCAATCAGGACTTGAAAGCAGCATTCAGGGTTTAGAAGCTGGACAGCAAGAATAAAAAGCCAAAAGCATGACCAAATCCAAGGTGCAGCAGCTTAGCCATGCTGGTAGGACTCAGAGATACAGAGCCTATGCCTCTTCAGGCAGCATCCAACTGAGTCAGTGTGTAAACCTCTGCTACACAGAAGTACCCAAGTACACGGGTCCCACTGTTTGTTCTTCCATGAATTGTGGAAGATCTTTTTCCTTCTGTCTCCCAAGAGAACAAAATCACATGCAAGTATTTGTCAGTGTAACATGGGCTCTGACCTACATGGTCTGAAGGGAAACGGTGTACCTGAGCTGGTAATACCACCGAACAAAATATCAATAGGAGGAAGGTAGAGGAAACTCAGGCAACTCATCAGACTGCTGACTATTTAGTCCAAACATGCTAAATGTTGTTTCCTTTACTTTTGGGTCTTCTCTGTAGATCTTACATTCTCAGTTAATGATTACACTAGAAAACCACAAGCAAACCCAGACCTAAATGACATGTGATAAAGGACCTTCAGACTTACTATTTCCATAAATGTTTTAGATCAGTAAAGACAATTAGAGTAAACGTTCTACCACTAATTTGGGGAAAAAAGCATTCTTGGAAATGTGGTAATCCCTGTGATAAACAGAAGTATGTTTGGAAAAGGTGTTCCAGGCATTTCTATTGATGTGTAATTGGGGCATTTGTGTCTTAACAAGAAAAACAGACATCACAAAATTTCTGTTTTGTTTATTTTGAGCTGAGTGGAAAGAACACATTAAAATGAAGGTGAACAGCATCCAGTGGTGACAGGAACAACTTGCAAGTGTGATAAATATGTCAATGTTACTAGGCATAGTGGCAGCGTTCCGCAGAGGCTGATGACTAACATCTTCTTCTTCAGTGCTGGTGCAGCATTTAATGCTCCCAGACTGACAGGAAAAGGAGAGGAAATGAAATGAAAGGAACTTTCACATTGAGTTTCAGTTAATTAGAAGCAGAAATTCGGGAGAGGGAGAAGTCTTACCTTTTGAAATCTCACTTGCCCCTCTTTAGATTATATTATGCCCAAAGGCTGAATAAATATTTTTTTGGTGTTTGGAGCCAAATGATTACTCCGCTCCACAAATATTCCTAGGGCTATTACATGTGCCATATAAGAAGCTGAACGTATATGAGTTTTACTTTTCTCTCCAGCGTCGGCAATGAAAGTAAAACAAGAATGTTAAGCATTTGTGGTCAATTCATTCTGGAAAGGAAAAAAAAACTAGATCACAGGAAATCCACTTCTTTTCTGCACTTGTAAGATTGCTAGAAGGAGCTGATTGTAAAAAAGGAACCTAAAAATCTTGCAATTTACAAGAAGTGACCACTTCCCCTTTAGGGACTGTCATCATATTCTGATTTACAGAGGGTAAATTTTCCTGAATAGTAGACCAGAAATAAGACCTCAACAGTATTTCCTCTATTTCTGAGAATCACCAATAACCAATAGTGATTTACAGTATCCATTCCAGTAGTTTTTCATACCTCAGTATTTGAAAATGTGTCATAAGACAGAAATTCCAGAAATTGTCTCAAAATTTACATTTCCTCTTGTACATTTCAACACCATCATTCCCCCATTTCACCCTCTTAAAAATTACACAGTGAACAGTCCAACATTTTGAACTGTGTAGGAGAAGATCAGGGTTGAGACCATCTAAGGAACCTGAATCATAGAGTCATAGAATCATAAAATCATAGAATCATAGAATCATTAAGGTTGGAAAAGACCTCAAGGATCATCAAGTCCAACCCAACACCTCACTAAACCATGTCCCTAAGCACCACATCTACATGATTCTTGAACACCTCCAGGGATGGTGACTCCACCACTTCCCTGGGCAGCCTGTTCCAATGCCTGAGCACTCTTTCAGTGAAGAAATTTTTCCTAATATCCAGCCTAAACCTTCCCTGGTGTAACTTGAGGCCAATTCATCTTGTCCTATCACTTGTTACTTTAGAGAAGAAGCCAGCACCCACCTCACTACACGCTCCTTTCAGGTAGTTGTAGAGAGTGATAAGGTCTCCTCTCAGCCTCCTCTTCTCTAGACTAAACAGCCCCAGCTCCCTCAGCCACTCCTCATAAGACCTGTGCTCCAGACCCTTCACCAGTTTCGTTGCCCTTCTCTGGACCTGCTCCAGCACCTCAATGTCCTTCTTGTGGTGAGACATCCTTTCCAACCCAAACAATTCTGTGGTTCTGTGATATCACTCTATGCTCACCCCATCTTCCCAATCATATTGAAAGAAAAATGATGGCCAGCTTGTTTCCTCAAGAGCTGCAATGTACAGCCCTTATGTTTGAGAGGCAAGCTCTGACTATGGATTTGAACTGGAAAAGTCCTTTTCCCTCCATCCAGGAGTAAAGAGGAAGCAGGCAACAAGAAGGGGTTCACAAGTCATTCTCGTCCTCATGGTTTCTCATTGACCTTTGTGCACTGTGCTCATGGACTCTCCTAGGCACAGCCCTGGCTGTCCAGGCCTTGTTAATCACCATGCTAATTAGGGGATATCCCTGCTCTCTGCTTAGGGAGTGTGTGCAGCCGCTGCTTCTCATCAACGTGTGGGGATGACGATGGCTCTTGGTACTATTTTTTTCTCAGGTAATTTTCTTCAGCCTACAAAATCTCTCTTGGCAGGGTGACTGCCACAGCCTCACCCTGCTCCTGGTTGTCCTCAATCGCTTCCATAATGAGCATGAATAGTTTTAAAGAAAATAATTAGCATGAGAGGAACTGTAAAGTCATTAAAAATTTTATCTTCCTGGCACAAATATAATTATCAATTCCATCATCTGACACCTCCTGCAATTCCAGTGACACGACAAAAATGCTTCTGCACTAGCATCTGAGGTCGTGCAGAATTTGAAAGGCCTTTTCTTACTTTATACTTGCTGTAGTTTCTTAAAATTTAGACCACCACTGCCTCAATGAGTTTCTAACACAACCATTTTCTGTTATAATCTCTCAGCTGTGCTGTCCGGCTTGTTCTTATAGCATGCATCCTCTCTGACGTTTCTTTTTTTATATCTGTAAAAGCACCCTTATAAATATGTAGACTTACTACATACATGCATTTCATACCCCCACCAGAACATTCGCATATGTTTCATAATCAAAATATTTTACTACAGCAAACAAGTGACAGCAACACTGTTAACAAATCATTTAATGTATAAAACTTGGACACAAGCGACACAGGCATCTGCCTTAGAATATCAACAGGGAAGGAGAGTAAGAATAGTATTTGGTAGATGGTTCATTGCAATGAATTCCAGTTTTACAGAATTCGTATCTGGTACCCATAGTCATCTTGAGTAACACCTGTGAGGTCAGATCTGCTCTTAGAAAAGCAGAAAGACCCAAGTAATTTCCTTCCTCATGCTGGACTTACATTCACTAAGCTCGGGTGTTTTCCCACAGAGATGAGCATGAAGCCATACAGGTAAGCACAGCTGAGGTGACATAAACTGTCCTAAGAAGAGTCTGCTCCTACTCCCCTGTTGTGATGATCAGTGTGAGCTACAACAACAAAATGGGGTCTCAGTAATACTTGGAGCTGGTACCCATCCATGACATGGAGGGTGGAGAAGGTGGACCTTGCTCGTGTCTTTGGAAATCAGAGTGGGTTGCGTAAGGAGACACCACTCTGTGAGAGCAGCAAATTAGAAAAGAAATTGAGTGAGTGTTGTGCATGTAAGCTACACAGAGCAGAAACTGGGAATAACCAGAACGACTGGAAGGTGAAATCTCACTAGGTAAGTGGGGACTCGTGCCTTGGGCACATCTCAGCACCTTCTACTCAGCTTCCCACTAAGGATAAGGACACCTGCATCCAGCAGTTGTTTTTCTCAATTTGCTTATTTGTCATTAAAGAGGCCTCATGATACATATGTAGCCTTTTTCATCTCTTCCTGTGCTCATGCTCAGGAAGAGCAATTTGAAGTCTGACACAGCCTGGGGAGAGCTGTTCTTTGGTCACCCATGTTTGAAATAAGTAAGTGTTACATTGGCAGTATTTCTGCTCTGTCTGTTTATAAATCTCGCCTTAGAAAAGTCTAACGAGTCTCAAAAATATCTGAGTTCTCTGTGGGGACCAGAAAAAAAAAAAAAAAAAAAAAAAGTGATTTAGATCTGGTTAATTTGTAGAGCACTTTTCACATTTGGCTTGAATTTTCACAACATGTGCTTTCAGTTTTTGCTTGAGGAGCCTAGTGAGCCCAGTGTGCTGCTTGTTTCTTCTGCTAACACAAACCAGTAGTGAAGACACATGAGATTACAGGGCAGGCTTCACTTTTTTACAGTTTTCAATGATTCTTTCCTGATCTCTGCATCTTGAAAGGGCCTCACTTAGAGGTGCTGCAGGGAGCGAGGATGACCAGAAGGGATGGGTTTCACCTCAACTTGACCTGTCTGTCAGAAGGACAGGCATTGAGCCAATGTTCCTCTACAGTCACTGGAGAGACTGAGGCACCTCGTACCTATCTGATCCTTACCATAGGCTTCACTATGTTCTTCTCAAGTATTTCTCCCTCTCTCCTGCTCTCTCCAGCTGTAATGGAGCCCTTCTCTTGCTGACTTTTCATTTGCTCACTTCCCTGTACTCCTCAGTTCCAAGTGAAATTGAAAGAAGAAGTGTTGAAACAGCAGAGAGCTTTTCTCACAGTATTTCTGGATGAAACAGAAGCACTGAGCACTGGAAATCTTCTGTCTGGTTTTGTACACTCTAAGGACAAGTAAACAGCTTCTCTAGTAACATAGCTGTGACTAGAGAAGTTACGGATATGAGTGTAAACTTGCAGACATCAAGGACTCCATGATTCATAAACACTGTATTACATCTTACCTCTACCCCACAATTATATAAATTATATTTGCCTTCTGAATGAAAAATATTAAAAGGGAATAAATCAAAATCTACAATCACCTTTTTTTGTTGTTGTTGTGATTGTTTTTTTTTTTAAGGGAGGAAGAAATCCTGTCAGTATTTCCCTCCTAAAACATAGTTGGATTTCCCCAAACTCAGACCTAAAAAAAATTGTGTGGCTTTTTTTGTTTTTCCAGGCTTTTGGTGCAAATAAGCATAGCATCTATCAAGTCTGCCAGCTTAAATCCATTGGCTGAGAATTTCAGCACCACAGTTGCACCAGAAGTGCATGGAAAAACAAAATATTTGAACTAGTTGAGGACCTAAATATGTATACTTAACAGAGCAAAGCCAGCTTATCAGGTTGCATGGCATATAATAACAGAAGAGAGTGGGTGGAGGGGGGAAGATGGGGGAAGGACAGTGAACATTATTTGATAACTGTGGCCAAACACAGAAGAGCGTGCTCCTCCAGATGAAGTTTCAGAATGTCCTGTATGGACAGCCCTATGCAAAAGGCATTGCAATAATTTAGCTAGCAACTTAAGAATGAATAATTGCCCTGACATTTTCATGTGTTATAAATATCTACCCAGGTGCTGATGAAAAAAAAATCATTTGTGGTTTTCCATACCACCTGAGTAACTGAGTTCCTAAAATTAGATCTAGACATACAGCTGAATTTGTTCTTAAATGGTTTCAAGGACTTCTCTGTTTTGTTTGAGTTCTTTATAAGCATTTGTCTTGGGGAACATATTGCTTGTTACAGAGAGAGTAACTACAAGGGATCACTTCAGTAAAAGAATGAAAATTCAGTCTAGGATTTTCCTGTAACTATCAGAGATGAAGAAAAATAATTTAAAATAAATTTGCCCAAACTATCTGCAAACAGACCTAGAATATCCTTTAAGTGACCATATAATTTCTTTCTGGACATAGACAAATAAGAAATACCAAGGTCATCCTTACAAATGTATCTCCAACCAGTTTATAAAAAACACCCAATGAAGGAGGTTTCCCAATATTCCCAGTATCACTCTTCACTACTTCTATAACAAAATTTTTTTTAAAAAAATCACAAATATTTTTTATCTAAATAAGTGATTCTTTTTTCTTGTTCTGCCATAACATTCAGTGGAAAAGAATAACTGATCCTCTTCACAGCACCTTTTATTATCAAACACTACATCCTATGCTATCCACCACTACCT
The DNA here is from genome assembly GCF_000699245.1 of Pterocles gutturalis. NCBI lineage: Eukaryota > Metazoa > Chordata > Aves > Pterocliformes > Pteroclidae > Pterocles > Pterocles gutturalis. The sequence continues at coordinate 29,816 of NW_010124836.1, forward strand.
CTTAGTCTTCTTTTTTCTACACTACACCTCAAAATTAATGTTTTCTAAACTTATTTGTACTGCTCCTCTCTGGGCTACAACTAAGCTCTCTACCTATTTCATGAAGTCTGGGACCAGTAATGAACAAAGTCTTCTTTGCAACATAAAGAGTTACAAGCTCCTATGTTTTACATATGTGGTGCTCTTATCTCTGAATTACTTAAGTTTTTTTCAGAAGTGACATATTACTGATGCTTTTTCATTTTCAGTCTCAGATTTTCAGTATTCCTTACTTAACTCTCGTTTTTATGAAAAAAAATTCAGATCAAGCCTCACTTTCTTTGGCCTTGTGTTACATTTACCTTGCATGAAATATACTTTTGGGACAAATGTTAATATCCACATGTTCTTTATTCTGTCAGGAAGATAGTTTCCAGTAGTTAGCAGTTCCATAGAGTTCTGCCACGCTTTCTTCGCTTTCTTCGCAAGCCATGGCAGCTTTAGTCCTGCAGTCCAGTATTTACAATACAAACCTAATTGTCTTTATTAGCCATTATATTTTTCTTAACAAATTAACATTTGAAAGGCTTGGTAATTCTATTTAGAGGGTCTGTTGTGGGAAAAACAACCTCCAACAAATGACTGAATTCCTCAAGCTCAATGCAATCATAATTGCTTGATACAAGGTACAGATTGCCTTTGTGTTTTCTTAAATGGGATTAATGCTTGGAGGATTCAGTAACTCCTCATTAACAGGCAAAATGATTGAGTGCAACTGACTTCCAAATAATGGCTTTGGTCAGACTATGAGTGTGCCAGAGAAACATATACCCTAAATAACTGAAATAGTCCTTTCAGCTCTCCCTTCTGTGCAGACCACAGATTTGAAGGGACAACAGACTCTCAGCTAGCATAATTGCAAAGTACTTTCTTATTATCTCCGGTTAAATATCTACGTGGGTTAAGCAGAAAGGCAAAGTTTTAATACCATATCCTGCTGCTGCAGAAGCAAATTGTAATATCATGGCAGTTATCACAAAGGAGAGATCCTAGATGCAAAAGTGCTTTTGTGGACTGATCAGACCTGTTCACCATATAATCACAACAGCCTGTAGTGTAATTCAGAATTTCCACAGAAAGTGGGGGGAAGCATCATTTGGCACATAAGAGGATTCATGTTGTTTTTTTCTTAGTGCTTGAAGCATTGTACGTTTGTATTTTGAAGGCAAGGTGAGTTCTGTGCTTTGATAAGGCACCATTCACACCCTTTACAATGATTTGGCAGTGTCCCTGGTCTTTTTTTTTTTTTTTTTTTTTTGACATTAATGTCGTTCCTAGGCTTATGATGCCAGGATTTTTGTTCGGTTCCAAACATCTGGCAAATTCTTAGCCTCAACAATTTGAAAACTCCAGAAAGGTGATTGAAGAACCCTTAAGTGATCCTCCTAGGGCAAATGACCGTGGCATTAGGATTACGATCCAGCTCCCACTGAAGGCAATGAAAATCCTTGCATGGAAAACAAGGCAGCCAGATCAGGCTACTGTCACATGGCTACTTCCAGGTAACTTCTTCCTAAACTGCAGCAAACATGCAGATACTTCTAAAACAGTGGTCTCATAGCACTGTAAGTGCAAGGAAAATTCACCTACTACAATTTACAACTAGGAAATACATGTAAAACATACTTCCAGGATTAATAATGTTGCTATTATTGAGCTAAAGGGCTTTATTTACCTCAGAAATGTGCTGCTGAATTTAGTTTTCTTTCCTCAAGATGCCATTATTCTAAATAATAAAGGATTGTGGGGGTGGTAATGTGGAGGTGGGTTTATCCTCTGCACACTATTCTGTGCATCTAACCAGCACATTGCTGCTAGCACTGTGAGAGCGCTCCATGACCTCAACTGCACCAAGAACACACAGGATAACACAGTTCTTGCTAATGCAAATTTATATTTTAAGTACTGCTACACTGTAATTGAAGTGCCTGTTTGTTATGCTCTGGTGATTTCCAGCTGCAGAATGGAAATAAATTGAGCACTTCAAAGAGCTGAAATTATTTACTCGGCACCTTCTAACTTACTGTGCACATCAAAAGACAAGATAACCAAATGATAATACGCAAGGATGTTGCATAGGCAGCTTTAAAACATTTCTTATGAAAGCATTGTGTGGTTGGACTAGATAGTGTATCTGTTTGCAGGAGGCAGTGTACTCCAGGAAATTTTAATGGGTCAAAAACTAAAAGTTACAAGTAGAAAGCCATAAAATAAAGCCTAAGCAAAAACACTTCCTATTTTAATAGTGACGTAAACAGAAATCTGTAAGACAGATCATCACGCAGATCAACTGGACGGGCAGAAAAGCAGGGTACTGTGTCAGGAGAAAGGAGGAACTGTATTACAAAAATCTGGAGCACACAAACTGATTTGTCTCTCATAAGAGAGGAAAAGGCCTGGAATCTGCAACTGCTGGGTGTTAAAGTCTTTCTAGTCAAATATAACCATCAGTTTTGTCTACGTTCACATTTTATACTCTGTTGTAGAATAGAGAATAAACTGAGGAAGCACGGAGCACCATCAAGCAGCATTGCTACTGAGCTGAGGAAACAGAAACTCAGCACATGGAGTTTCTTTTTGGTGAGGGAATAACTGTCTTAGCCTCAGGCAGTAGCATGTAGGATCTGTAATTACCAGCTCCCCTTCGAAGGGGCAGCTTTTCTTCACCCCTGATGGGAGAAACAGGAAAGGTGCTTCTGCCCAGCATGTGGAACAAGGGTTTCCAATGGGAGTTGTTCCTCGGAAAGGTGTAGCACATAAATCCTTGGGGTTTATCAGGTTAGGCAAATGAATTAAATACTTTGCCTCTGTTTTGTATAGAGGGATACTTTTTGTTTAAACGGGAACTTCTTATCTACCAGGGTACTTTCAAATCTGGTTGACCTGGTTTTTAACACTATTTAGACCTACGTTGCTCAGTGGCTTTTCTAGAATTTTAGAAGCAAATGGAAATTTTCAGTTGAACAGTAATTTTTTTCTCTCCTTTGTAGTTTTTCTCGTTTTTCTGTTTTACTTCCAAATACCAGTTAAGCAGAATAGTCCAAGTGAAAAGAAGAGGGAGGGAAAAAAAAAAATTTAAAAAAAAAAAGACAAATAACCAGTTCAAATACCACAGAGTATTTATCACTGAGTTGGCAACTTGTGAGACTTTTCATCAAAATAAGACAGTCTTGTGTTATACCTGCTCTGCTTTTCACATGTGCAAAAAGTCTCTTTCAAGAGCACTTAGTATTATGAAGTTCTTTCTTCTATGCTTAGTTACTTCCCAGAATAACAAGAGACTGCAGTTAAAGAAAAGCCATTTTGTTTTGTTCAATGTCTCACTAATATTTGACAGTGATAAAATAGGTTATTAAATTATGATTAGAAGCAAAATACTTTTGTATATACATTGTTGTTTATGTATACTCAAAAGCTAAGGAATTTATATCTTACCCATGTATGGTCTTATCTAACACAGGGTTTTCTGGAATATTTTTAATGGTGTGGGTGGTAATGATGATTAATGCAAAAGAAACAAACAGCCTTCTCAAAGTTTTTTCTCTTACAGATTTAACACTTCCATGCCCAAACATGTCCATTGATGGGAAAATATAAATTTATGCTAGTCTATACCAGAACACAGCTACACAAATTCTGCAAACTCGAGCATGTTCCTCCAAGCCAGCAATCACTGGGGGAATCACTGAAGACAGAAGATGTGAAGAGTGGATATGATTTCTGACACCTGTTGCAGAAAGCTTCATTAAAGGAGGTTAAACAGCAAACTTATCTGTATCTCCAGGACTCGGAAACAGTGTTGGTCACAGGCAGGGGCAAAGGCAGGGCTGGAAAGTACAGTGAATGTACCAGTCAGTTGTACCCCACCAGAATGGTCCCTTGGACTGCAGGGCAGGCATGCACCAGCATGTCCTTAGCAATCCTAAACCCTATTGCCTCAGGTGTGACACCTGGGTCTGGCCACTGCGTCTGGGTTCCTTCCCCAAGGACACCAAGGCGCAGAGCAGGAAGGCTGGTGCACTCACCCACACCTGCCTGCTGCGGAGCATGCCTACGTCCCAAGCCCTAGACACAGAATAAGAAACCACCGTACTTTTGCAGACCAGAGAAAATGTATTCCCTGTTGTCCTGAGCCTGGAAAAATTAAAAGTACACTAAAGGCTTACCCATACCTATGCAAAGCATAAGTTTAATAGGAGCTGAAAGCTTTCAGCATCTTCCCAGAGGCAAGTATAAAATGCTGATTTAGAACACTTGGCAGAATTTGCCGAAGTATAAACAAAGGTTACAGTGGAGGTAGCTCTGTTTACCAGTTAGGATAAGCTTGTGCCCAGGCTAGTCAGACTGGGCCCCAACCTCTGGACCATTCAGACCATTGATCTCCTGACCCACACTCTGATGGTTCCTGCTTCTGCCTCTGTCCCTGCAAACTCCTATGCAACACAGAGGTGGATCTTCCTCCTAAATGTAGATAGGATAGAGGCCCACCCAGCACATCCACCTGTTGCAGTCTGAACAGCACCATGATGGTGAACACCTCTTGCTAAGAACTGAAGCATATGAGCACCCCAGGTCTGTTCCCACAGTGCAGTATAAGCCACAGCTTGGCTCTATAGTGCAATATGGGATGAGTACTCCTATAGTCAGGCTGCAGCTGTAGAGAAAACCAGCAACAACCAGGGTTGATTCCAGCTAAGCCCACCTGCTCAGACATCTGTCCAGTTACAGCCGAGTGTGGAAACACTAGCAGTGAGCCCAGAGACTCACTAGGAATAGTGTCTGGATTCAGGATAGGCCATATGTATGTATATATATGTGTGTATATATATATATGCAACATGAAATGGAACTGGACTTCCTCAAGGATAACTGTCAGGGGTGTGCAGTGGGTATGCAGCAGATTTACATCCTCTGTTGGCTGGGACTGGTAATGTGCACTGAACTATACAGAAAGGATCTGGAAATAGAATTGTTTCTGTATAGTTCAGTTTTACCAACTTATTATTCTTTATTACCGAAACAATTCACAGAACCATGAGGATAATACACTCACTCATCTAGTCTGACATACTGGATAACAAGAAATGAATCAAATTTTACATAGTCATTAACCTAGGGTCACCGCCCATGCCAGTTTGAGCGAGGCAGTCCTGATTTTGGTGGGAAATATCTTCAGGGCAGAGACTGAAGGAAAAATATTTAAACTCTGCAAACATGTAAAACATTATAGTGTGCACCACATGTACCCTGGTTAGCTACTTAGTGAGACAGTGCTTCAGAGATAATAAGACTTGAACCTCATTCAGGACTTCTCTGTTTAAAAAAATCAAGTAAAAACAGACCATAATTTTTGAACCTAAGCTAGAAAGAGAGACACTTGAGATTTTCTGACAAGTATTTCCAGACACCTCTCTTAATACTGACTGCAGAAGGATTTTAGGGAGATGAAAATAGCTTCAGTGCAAGTCCATCCACAAGAATCGCTGGCTATATACACGCATTTGAAATCTTCCACCAGGAAGCCACTGTGCACAGTACTCTCCAGCCACAACCCTAAATTTCTGCCCTGTCTTCATTGGTATTAGTACTATTTATTTTTTTTATAAAGGAGAGAATTATTGCCATCATATGAACCACAGGCATCTCTTATAGTACGAACTGGTCCTGTTTCACCCCAAAACTTATTGTCAATACACCTGATCATACACTGCCCAACTTATATAGCGTATCTCACAATGAGTGAATTATACCCATTTTCTTCATCCTTCCACAACTACTGGCAATGGAATGCCACTGTGATCAACGTGAAGAAAACTGCACATTCCACTCCTCCGGGTGAGAGAGGAGTAAGAGGAGAGTTCTTAGATCTCACCAGAGCAATATAAACAATCACTTGTACATGTGCGCTCCTTGGGAGGGTATCTGCTCTTAATACACCTGTCCCTTTGTGTGTTTTTGGGCGGTTTTCCCCTCTTGCTTACTAGATGACCCCAGAGCTGATATAGCAAGGACCAATCTAATACAGGATTTTTAACACCACCGCAGTAAAAAATCTTCGTATTAAAATATCTTTTCTTTCTCTCAATTACTGGTAATGTTATGAAAATGTTTAAAAATATATTCTGAAAATATTTTTCTTACAGAAATACAGTGTATATTGTTCAAAGAGTAGTACTAAGCAGAATAACTACTAACCTTAGTAGTACTAAGCTCATTCCGAAAACAACTGTACCTCATTTGTACAGTAATAAGCTATATAGTATAGGAACTTGAAACACTCATATCCCTGAGCATCAGAAGACTCAGATAATATTTAGCATAACTACAGATATCAAAGATCTTTTGTAACTACCCAATTTATCTGTAATGATCAATAGTGTAAACTTAAAATATTTTAGTTTAAAGCTGTTAGCCTTTAAATCCCCCCAATTTTTCAAGCTGAATAAAGGTTTAGACCAATCATTCGAAATCTGATTGCTCAGCCATACCCTGGGCAGCAAACCAAGTTTGTTTAAGACTAATTTTATTTCAGGCTTGAGAATTTTGGTCATCAAAGGTTGCTTCAATAATCATGTCAGCATTACATTGGAACAGATGTTCCTAATTGTAGGACTAAAGTCCTCAACTGAAGTCTTTACTCAGATGAAATCTTTATTCAGACAAAACTCCAATTTATCCCTTTAAACACAAGCCAGTGTACTCTGTGACAGCACTGAAGGAGGACTAGAAAATGAGCTAGCATCCTGCACTGGAGTTTGTCCTGCTAGTCCGTGGATGACATCCGCTTTCTAAACAGAAGATTCAATGATGTTATTAAAATATCTGAAAAAAAAAAAACAATTTCCAGGGGTGGGATTAATTTTGTACTATAAATTCTGAGAGTAACAAGTTAGCATGGAAAGGCTGGAGAGTAATTTGAACTTCTGCTTCAATTGCCACTTCAGTTGCGTGTCTCACAATTGCAGAGAAAAAAAATGAAGATTTGGCTGGTGCCTATCTAACATCAAGTAATAAAAATGTCATTCTGAGACAGGTTTTAATTTGCAGAAGGTCAGAAGGAAATACCGTAAACCATGTAATCTTCTCTAAGATCCCACCCTTTCTGTGAAAATAAACCAGCAAGCCAACACTACAAAGTTTCTAACCACTTTTGACTCTTCTTGCTGTGGAAAGGGTTCATTTCTGTAGCACATCTAACAAATAATTTGCACACTAGATTGTTATCTCATCAACCTTGATAAATGTTTTCTCGCAATTATAAGAATAAATTCCTTAGTCTGATACTTTGATATTACGGTTCAGTTGGACACAGCTGTATATTGATAGTAGAAGTTGATTTGGACATAGACATGTCTTGGATGCAGCCTGAGAAAGGATACCTGCTGGAATCCAGTGAGGGTGAGGAGCAAGGACAGAAGAGCCCAGGGCCAAAGGAAACCAGGAGCAGAACTGGCTAGGCAAGGAGACTCAGAACAAGGGGCTAGATGGGAGGAAAGGCAGGTGGCCACAGGTAGACTGGGACAGAAGATCTGGGCAGGTTACCCTCAGACAGACTGGGTAAGAGCAAGGTGCCTCAATGTGGACATCTGTTCTTGGGAAGAGGAGAGGGCCTGGCCAGCTAAGAACAGGGAAGTAGAAGGGACAATCAGGCTGAGAAAGATACAAAGTTAGGATGTTGGGGGAAAAGTGAGAAAAATTAGTGTCCCCTAGGACAAATGCCAGAGCGGATTCCAGAGCTGCTTCATGGAAAGGATTCATGCAACTGTGCAGCTCCTCCTCCAGCCTGAGACAACCTCCTGCTCCTTCCATCAGGTCCTCTCTCAGAGATGCCTGCACAGATTTAAATGTTGCAATCCTATGGAAGACTATGTGGCAGAAATCAGGAGTTATTTGCTTGCTTGTTAAATCACAAAACAAGGAAATTCTTGTCAGGGCCCCGAGGGCCTTACTAGCCTCTCCTGGACACTCTGCCCACCCCTGTCTATGGACCAGGAGTCCCTTTTCAGCTTTGCCCAGGGCCTTCGGTCTCTGCCCCAGTGATACTGTAAGATGTTGGTCTCCAGCCCCACCTCCTGCTCTCCTGGACTGTGCCCTGTCCGTGAGGACACTGCCCAGCCAAGGCCGGACTCACCCTCAGCTCCCCACTCCAGCTCCCTCCTGGGGCAGCACCATTCTTCCTGCTCCCTGGCACTTTCACACAGGCACAATCACATCAAATAAGATAAATACAGCAAAGTCAAGCACTTGGAAAAACGTTATGAACAATAACATAGAGAGCCTATGACATAAATAATTTAATCTTCCATATAACATTCGAGTAGTGTAGAGTGACAAAGGCAGCGTTAGATGCTGGACAACAAAGTAAAATGCTAACGGTGTTCTTCTAAAAGAAGTTCTGTGCATGCACCAAGGTGACAATACACTCTGGTTAGCATGAATTCCTGTATTAATAGCAGTGCTTCAGCTAACAGTCAAAATACATCAAAATAACTTCCTTCTTTCAGTGCTTCCTTATCATGAGCTGGATAGAATCTGTTCAGTTTCAGAAATTATGTTGGCTGGGTTTGTTTGCATAACCCCTGTCTGCCTTGAGATGAGTCAATTCTGTTGAATGAAGGTTATGTTTGGTTTTGTTTTTAACTCAGCAATGCTACAGCTCAGTTTTCAGGTCTGGCTGTATTTTAACTCCCACACTGCACCTGACTGGTTTTATGGTATCCACCTACCATGTACCTTTCTTAGATAAAAGATTTTTGCAGTTATGTCCTTTTAGTTTTTCCATTCAGGCATGACAGGTCAATACCACAGGATATTGCTTCAAAAAATCACATTAAATGTGAAACAGTACAAGAACAATTTCCTGAGAGAGTTTGGAGGGAAAAAAAATATACAGGTTTAAATAAACCCAGTCTTTAGACTTAGTTTTTGGCTTCCAGTGAAAAAGAGCTAATTTCCTGAAATCTGTGATGTTCTGTTACAGTCCTTAATCTCATCATTCTTGTTCATTTCCAAGAATAGATATTAGACATCATCTGATGTGACAACATGTTATGTTTATAAGTCTGATATGAATCATCTTCAGGTAAAGCTGTGGCACCAAATTGACTGCTCCCTGTACAGGATCTGGCATACAAATTAGTCTACTGCCTTAAATATGAATTATGGCACAGGAAATACCAAACTAACCCACTTACCCACTAGTAAAACCAAAATACTTATCTGGATTGTTTGCCCTGAAGTGATTGATGCATGACAAGTTTTAATTATGTGTTTTATCCTGGACCTGCTCCACCAAGAAAAGCTAGTAGGCAAAAAAAAAAAAAAAAAAAAAGTCTCAAAGGAAGGCTTCACATTTCATCTGCTAGAAGCAGGCGCCTGCAAAATGGGGAAGAGTCAGAAAGCCTCAGAAAACAGCTTTTTAATTACAGCACCATCTGTCAAACCAAGTTTTTAACAGATTTTGGTTAACAAGAGAAGGTTAGTTATGATATTACATTGCAGCATGTTGAGTACTGTACTCCACATGAGAATGACTTTTAAAAGAAGGTGGGGAAAAAAGAGGCTGTTAG
>NW_010124836.1:39433-43098 GCF_000699245.1 Pterocles gutturalis
CAGCCAGAGAAAGGCAAGGCTGCCCCTGGCACACCCCCAGGTCCAGCAAGGCCAGTAGGCATGCACACAAACACCACATCCATGCACACATACACAACCAGCCACGCAGATCCACACAGACAGGCACACTCAGCATGCACAGGAATGTAAACAGCGGCCTCATCCTGTTTGCCTCTCCAGTTGTGCCTCTCCAGGTGACCAGAAGGAAGGTCCAGTAATAGGAATACATATGTGCATATGCACAACATGGATCCCTGCAGTAGCTGTCCAGCCCAGACACTCTGTCTGCCCAGTAGCTGTCCATGGATCCCAGTCTCCCCAGTTGCTGGCACTGGTGTATACAAGTCCCTGAGGCTGCAGCCCCAGTGCAGAGCCCTCTTGCAGACACCGACACACAACTCCCAGTCAGTCCCCATCATCACTGTCTCTCCAGCAGTCGTTCTGGACCTCCTGGTCCCCATGGTAACTAATTCCTCTGCTGGTGTCACACAGAATGACGCACATATGTTATGGCTGCTTTGAAATCTGGCTCCCAAAACAGTTATCCTACTTGCTGGCTAGTCCAGTTTGCTATTTGCTAGCTATCGTGCAATGGCATATACAGTCTCACTCAGTATGGATGCTGGCACCACAGTCACGTGGTCCCCTTGACCACGGCCCAACTCCAGTTTCTGGCACGTAGTCCTCCAAACACACATGCACACAGAAGGCAGTCTCCTCACCCAGGAAAATAATTAAAAATCGAGTTTAATAAGGAGGTAGGACAGACTGTGCTGGTCAGGCACAGGGCACAGCCAGATAAGTGTACTGACTAGCAGGCTGTTTACATATGACGAGTCCTGACTCTATTTTCCCGCATTTCTTCCTCCCGAAGCTGCCTTGATCCCTCCCTTTCCCTGCCTTTGGTTGCTCCCTTAAACCTCCCATTAGAAATCTTGTGCAATCTCAAAATGTTCTTCACCTGCATCCCATAATGTGTTCCTTACCCCAGGCCATGCCCCCCTCAGTCCAAAAGGTGCTCTGGAGAGCAGCTGCTGTTGGTGCTGGGTGTTACCTCTCATCTGGGGGCTGATGGCATTGCTGGGAGAGCACTGGGAGGGACCGTGTCCCTTTCTCTGACTGGGTTATGGGGTTCTCCCACCTGCCATCATGCCTTTGAACTCCATTGTGTCTGTGAAGATGAGCTTTTTATCACATAAGGTAGCAAAGTATTTCTGTCAGACTTGGACCTAATCATGCAGTTTTTTGTCTGAGACATGACGGGACCCCGTTACTCATGCCTAGGAACTGAGGACAAGCACTTGCCTAGCTAGACCATGGTGAGCCCCTGAAGTCAGCCTTTACAAAGCGACTGCAATATTACAAGCAAAAAATGTTGCCAATTCAGACTGCATCTTGAAAGGGGCTCTGTCATTGTGAACACAATAATGAATCAAAAATACCGCAAGAGACCTGAGGCAAAAATCTCCAAGGCCATGTCCACAGCACAAGGAGTCCCACAAATAAGAGCAGATGCAGACAGCAACACGAAATGTGGTTTTTGGAAAAAATACAAGAGGCTCAGTGGTTTCTGTCTCTTTGCCTGAGTTTGTATTACCATTCAAGTGTGCAAAACCTGGGTAAATACAAAAGGCATCAGAATTGCAAGGTCAGGGCAATTACTCTTGTAATAAAGAGCAACATTGCAGCAGAATATTATTGAACTACCTCTTTGCACTGAAAGCAGAAGGGATTGCATTATTTTTGATAGAGATCTGTAGGTCACTGTAGGAAAAACCTGTAAATCTGGATTAATGCACTGGGCATCTCAGAAACCTCACTACTCTAAAATCCAAATAGCTCAACCACAGTAGCCATTGCAGATGATTCCCAGAATATCCCTCTGCTGCCCTAGGCCACTGGGACAATAACGACTCATCTCCTCTGCGCCATGCACCACACGGATCAGATACTACATGCCTTCAGCCTCCCACTCCATCTCCTGAATGTGGAGGCAAAAGCAGCAAATGTTTTTGGTTGCTTTGTCCCAGGCTATTTGCAAATGCAGAAGGAATTGTCCCTGCAATGGTACCCATAGAGAGGTGTCCCCAGCCAGCTCTCCTGGGCCACATTGTTCTGGATAATAAAGATCTTGTGAATATTTGAAATTCCCTTGTCTGGCAACGTCCACTGTCAGTTAATAATTGTTTTATATTTTCTGAGAGAAAGGAAGGTGGAGAGAGGAGTACCTTTAGGAGGCTCTGATACCAGTTGCTTGGAGCCACTTCTATGATACCTCTCAGCCTTTGTCATACATTAATGTTTAGACTGTAGACAAAGTGAGGCTATCACTAACTTGCATGCTGCAGTATCTCTCTTACCCCATCCTCACCCTCTGCAAGGGTTACCCAGTTGTCCAGACAGCATGTGACATGTCATGGCACCCTCTTAGCCTCAGCCCCATGGATAAGCAGGTACAGCTTGCTGAGTCTGGTGCATGCCCAGGTCTTGCTGCAGAGCTGGGAGACAGCCAAGGCACATACCTGGGAGGAGCTGAGTCACAGAGTGAGAGACTCCTTGGCTCCAAGGTGTTGCTGAACAACACATTACATGTTGTGACCTTAACTACCTGTCAAAATGGTCCTTAGCCCTCTAACACTATTTAAGGCAACATGCCACAGCTGGTTTTGCCATCCATCCAACAACAAATCTGACACAGTGAAAACAATGGGGAAAAGTTCTCAGTTACTGTTGTAATTTGGACAGTGAGATATATTATAAGGAAAATTAATATGCCTTCTGTGGCTCCTATTTATGTATCAACTTTATAGCAGACTTCAAGTACTTTAAGGGGGCTACAAAAAAGATGGGGAGGTACGCTTTGTCAGGGAGTGTAGTGATAAGATGAAAGGTAACAGTTTTAAGCTGAGAGAGGGTAGATTTAGATTAGATATTAGGAAGAATTTTTTTCCTGTGAGGGTGGTGAGGCACTGGAACAGGTTGCCCAGGGAAGTTGTGGATGCCCCATCCCCGGCGGTGTTCAAGGCCAGGTTGGATGAGGCTTTGAGCAACCTGGTCTAGTGGGAGGTGTCCCTGCCCATGGGAGGGGGGGTGGAACCAGATGACCTTTAAGGTCCTTTCCAACCCAAACCATTCTATGATTCTGTGATTTTGTGATTGGTGTAAAGCCTCTTAAAGAAAATGAGAAGCTGTTCTCCAAATGGCAATGGATTAAAAAGGAAAGACAAGGAAAGAATAAAACCAGACTTATTTTTCTCCCCAAAACATGTAGTTTTAATAAAACTCTTATAGAGAATATTTCACTATCACTAGTGCTAGGGCAAAAAAAGCTTATTTGTTTTCATTGTAGCCTCCAGTTCTGTCATTCTGTTTCTTTTCACACAAATTGTTGTAAAGTACTGCTGCTGTTGTGCATTCACCTTTCTGGCTTCTCTGGGGGACATCACCTTGGGGCCACCCGAGCAGCTCTGTTCTGAGTGCATTACTTCCCAGCTTGCAAAAGGTTTTTCCATTATTACAAGGTACATTTGTGTTATACTTAGAGCATTTCTACCCTGAGGTAGTGTCAGACTGGCATCACCCAGAAATGCACCCATGACCCAGCAATGATCTTGTAAAATGCTGTAAAAAAAGATGTTAATATAGAATCATAGAATCACAGAATC